>NC_090814.1:148953470-149216002 GCF_000390325.3 Nicotiana tomentosiformis | reverse complement strand
AGCGGGTCATAAGGGGTTTTGTTCAGGAGGGACCTGATCATGAACTTGTTCACCAAGTAGCACGCAGTATTGACTGCTTCTGCCCAGAAACTCTTTGCAATGCCACTGTCAATCAACATTGTTCTTTCCATGTCTTCAAGAGTCCTATTCTTCCTCTCCACAACACCATTTTGTTGAGGTGTTCTTAGAGCTGAAAAATTGTGACTTATGCCATTTTCAGCACAGAATTCGTCGAATTTGACATTGTCAAATTCTGTGCCGTGATCAGATTTTATACACGCCACATTATGGCTCATTTTCACATGGATCTTCTTCACAAATACAACAAATACTGGAAAGATTTCATCCTTGGTTCTAAGAAACAGGGTCTAGGTGAATTTGGAGTAATCATTCACTATAACAAAGATATACTTCTTTCCTCCTCTACTTGGCACCCTCATAGGTCCACACAGATCCATATGGACGAGATCAAGTGGCCTTGAGGTACTCACTTCCTTTTTGGGCTTGAAGGAGGATCTGACTTGCTTTTCTTTTACGCATGCATCACATACCTTGTGGTCCTTGAAGCTTGACTTGGGAAGGCCGCGAACCAGGTCCTCCTTAACCAATTTGTTCAGCAACGTAAAACTTGTATGACCCAATCTTCTGTGACATAGCTCAGCATTATCATCAACAACACTCAAGCAAGTGAGATCCTCATTTTGCAAGGACTCAAAATCTGCAACACAGATATGTTTGTACTTTTTAGCCACTAGAACCACTTCACCAGTCACAAGGTTTGTGGCTGTGCAGACTTTTGACACAAACTCAACTTTGTTTCATTTATCACAGATTTGGGAAATACTCAGTAAGCTTTATTTTAAGCCGTTCACATTTTCAATTGAGTGGGTGAGTGACTTTCCAATTCTTCCTACTCCTGGAATGTATCCTTTTTTTCCATTGCCATAGGACACACTCTCTCCTTGCAGGGCTTTGAGTGAAAAGAAATCATTGATGCTTCCAGTCATGTGCTTAGAACAACCACTATCTATGTACCATTTTTTGCTGCTTCCTTTCACTGCTCCCTGCACAAGAAAATCAAGGGTTAGACTTAGGAATCCAAACAAGTTTGGGTCCCTTGTAGTGAGGAAAGGGTCGAATTAAACTTCTTTTTATCCAGGCAGGCAGTATACCTTTTTTAACGGAGGGACCGGGTTCCTTAGCAGTAGTTACTTTTTCAACAAACACTTTATTTTTCTGCTGGGACTGAATTCTAGCCTTATAGTTTTCTTTAAAGTGACCAGTGTTGCCACAGTGAGTGCAAAGCCGGTTATCAGGGACAGTAACATACTTGCTATGTGGATTTTAGGGAGTCTTTTCCCTTTGGAACCCGACTCCCTGCCTGTTCCCACCATTGCTTGTATACATAGCAGGAATTGTATTAGAGGATCAGGTCCACTTTAGAGATTTTTTGAGGTCATTTTTAGCTCTGCCTAGATCTTCTTGAAGCTGTCTGTTTCTTTTAAGTTCAGCACACAAACTAGATTTCATAGATTGTAGTTCATTTTCAAGCTTAATATGTGCCTCACTTGCAACTTCCTTCCCTTTTTGAACAGTCCCAAAATTGTTTCTCCATTTTAATTCCTCTATTATTTCTTTTAGGTCCATGATGACTACTAATAAGTCATCTCTCTCATTTTCTATGTTTTCAACCTTTTTCATTAGAACACTTTTTTCTTTCACTAGATTCTCGATGGTTTCTTTTAGGTCGGCCACTACAACTACCAAATCATCTCTCATTTTCTACCTCTCCTAACTCTATATTTAAGGCATTTTTATCATTTATAAGATTGTGATAAGCGCCAATTAAAACATTTCCTAATGATATGAGCTTTTTCTGAGAGTAAAACTTCAGATTTCTCTGAACGTCTAGAAAGTCTACCTCATCATCATCATTATCTTCATCATCGTCAGATTTTGCCATCATGGCAAAAATGAAATCATAATCATCTCCTTCACTTTCTACTGCCATCATGGAGGTGTCACCTTGTGCATCATCTTTTCCAGATTTACTTGAAGAGTCTCCCCATGCAGCAAGAGCTTGTTTCACAACATTATCAGCAACTTCTTTTCTTTTAAATCTTTTGTCAGGAACCGGGTTCCTCTTGGCTGCTTTGTCTATGTTGTGCTTGTACTGGTCTTGCTTGAGGAGAGGGCAATCCTTGATGAAGTGCCCTAGTTTCCCGCACTTATGATATAAGTCATACCCTCTTGGCTTGCTGGAGCTTCCCTTCTTTGGAATACCTCTATTTTAGCGGACCATCTTCTAAAATCTCTTTGTCAAGTAAGCTATATCAGCATCCTCACCACTTGATTCATTGTTGTCTGTCTTAAGGACCAAGTTCTTCTCCCTTTTGGGATCTCTCCTCTCATGATCCTTTTTTTCCTTTATTTTATAAGTTTTCAAATTACCAATGAGTTCATCAATGGTTAGCTTTTGTAGATCCTTTGCCTCCGTGATAGCATTTACTTTGCTTTCCCAGGAACCAGGTAATACGCTGAGAATTTTCCTGATAAGTTTGTTCCTTGGAATGATTTCTCCTAGAGAATGGAGCTCATTGATGATAGAGGTGAAGCGAGTGTGCTGTTTGGAGTGCTTCCTAGATCTCCTTGGCAGATTGACACGCCGAAATCTTGTTGTATTCATCTGGCTCAATGCCACAGACGAGGATTTTCTTCGCTCGAAAGTTCTTCTCTATAGACTTGCGATCAGCATCGCTGTATTCCTTCCTAGACTTGGGAACTGTCACTGCTGGTTCTCCAATGGTTTTCATAGAAATAAAGGGACCATCGCAAATAACATCCCAGAGCTCTGAATCTTCAGCCATGATAAAATCATGCATCCTTGTCTTCCACCATCCATAGTATTGGCCATTAAATCGTGGTGGTGTGTAGGTTGATTGACCTTCTTCAAAGTTTGGTGGAGCAGCCATGCGAATCCTTTCTAGGTGTTAGCCTGATAGAAAGAACTTTCTCTGATACCAATTGATAGAATTTAAGGGTCCACTAAACTATATAAAGAACCATGTTCTCTATTAGTTCCCACAGAACACACGCACACTGCAGTAAGTAAATGACATAAAGAAGTTTTACGTGAAAACTCCCAGCTCACAGGATTAAAAACCACAACCTACCCTTGTAGGATTTCAACTTCATTACTGAGCAAACTTTAGATTACAACCTATTGTAACCTAGGAATTAACCTCTTAATCTCTCACTAACTTGTAACAACTCTATTACAAGACACTTTGTAATAATTCTATTACAAAGACTTACAATTCGACTAACTCTAGCCAAGATACAAACTCAAGGGTTTATGGTTTACAAAGGTTTCCTATACAATGCTTCTAACTAAGCTAAGTAAGAATTACAAGTAAGTTGCTTTGACAAAGGTGCTACACAACCAAGGAAATATGATGACTCAATGCTGGAAATCGGTCCCTCGTTATGTTGCTCTTTGTTTTTGACGCCTTGAAGGTCACTTGCAGGTTGGCAATACACTTGAGAGAAAGCTTGATAAATTCTAGAGTGTGCAAGTATTGTTTTGCCTTTCCTTTATGTTAATATTGCATAAGTGACATCACTTAAATGATGTAAGCATGTTTGGTACAAGGACATTCCCTATAAAGTGACTGCTCCACTGTTTGTACTGTTACATGTATGCAGAGGAACAGTTGCAGTCACTTTACAGCTGTGGGGAGTTGACTGATACAGTCAGCAAGGGAACTGAAATCGATCTGTTCCCTCTATTATTTCTTGGACTTTGAAAGTTGGAGTATGTCCCAGACTTGAGACTTGTTGATCTTTGAGCACTCAGAGGATGTGGAACAGGTTCCCATCTGGTTCTTAACATTAAGTTTGTCAGCTCATCAAAACATAACAGGACACATAACTTATCAGCTTGCAATGCCTCATTCATAGCACTGGTTCCAAAGAAGAAAGTTGCAGCTGAGCTGAAGGACTATAGACCAATCAGTTTAATCAGCTGTGTCTATAAGTTAGCTGCAAAGATTTTGGCTTAGAGGCTAAAGAAGGTGGTGAGTTAACTGGTTTCAGGGCAGCAAAATGCATTTATTAAGGGCAGGCAGATCTCTGATGCATCTCTTGTAGCAAATGAAGTGCTTGACTGGAGGACAAAAAGTGGTATTCCTACAATTCTTTGTAAATTGGATATTGAGAAGGCGTTTGATCAATTGGGCTGGTCTTACCTCATCAACATTCTGAAAAAGATGGGGTTTGGAGCTAAATGGATTAGTTAGATCGAATTGTGCATTAAAACTGTAAAGCACTATGTGCTAGTGAACAGGGGACAAGTTGGATTCTTCTCTCCTCGGAAGGGATTGAGGCAGGGTGACCCTCTCTCCCCATTCCTTTTTATCCTAGCTATGGAAGGCCTTACCAGAATGTTGGATAGAGCAAAGCAATTGCACTGGATACAAGGTTTCCAAGTGGGAAGAGATCCAATGAACACCATTAACGTCTCCCATCTTCTTTATGTAGATGAAACTTTAATTTTCTGTGAAGCCAATAAGCCACAAGTCCAGAATCTCAACATAACCCTCCTCATTTTTGAAGATTTATCGGGATTACATATCAATATGTTGAAAATTGTCATATACTCCGTCAATGAAGTCCCAAATTTAAAAGAACTTGCAGAGATACTCAGTTGCAACACTGGCTCACTTCCCACCCCCTATCTCGGCCTACCTCTTGGAGCAAAATTCAAGTCAACAAGGATCTGGAATGGCATAATTGAAAATTTTGAGAAGAGGCTAGCGACATGGCAAATGCAATATTTATCCATGGTAGGCAGACTCACATAGTGTACTTGACAACATTCCAATATACTACATGACTCTTTTCTCTATGCCTAGTTCAGTTCTCAAGAAGCTAGACAAAATGAGAAGAACATTCCTATATGGAGGGTAACATCCAAGTTCACAGATTCCACCTTGTTAAGTGGAGTATATGTATTCAACCAAAGGCAATGGGGGGTTTTAGGTATAAGAGATCTAAAGCTTCACAACAAAAGAATGCTTCTTAAATGGATTTGGAGGTATAGACAAGGGGAATCTGTCTGTTGGAAAGATGTCATCACTGCTAAGTATGGAGCTTAGAACAATTGGTGCACTAAGATGGTTACATCATCACATGGCACTGGTCTTTGGAAGAACATCTCTGCGAAGAAGAATGAGTTCTTGCAAAACATCTCTTACAAGGTTGGAAATGGAGCAAAGGTCAAGTTCTGGAAAGGCAATTGGCTGGAGAACATTGTACTTAAAGAATCATTTCCAGCACTTGCCTCAATTGCTTGCAATCTGCTGATAATAGAGAGGGCAACATATGGAATATCACTTTCAGAAGGAACCTGCAAGATTGGGAGTGATGATTTTCTGAACCTATTAACTTTGATTGAAGGCCACAATATTACAGAGTCATGTTCAGACAAAATTTAATGGGAAAACTCCAGTAAAGGCATGTACACAGTCAAAGCAGGTTATAAACATTTGTGCTCTCAAAATGGTATGATCGAAAACTGGCCTTGGAAACTCATTTGGAGGACTAGACTTCCCACTAAGGTGTTCTGCTTTGCATGGATAGCTTTAAACTATTGTTTAGTGTAATTTATCCAATTTTTCGACTATATATCAAACTATTATTTTTCATGCTAAGACAAAAAAAGGTTTATGGAGATACGTTGAATCAATAGCTAGCTTCTCACTTTGTCCAAAACTTAATCTATGTTCATCAAAAGGCTAAAAGAATCAATTTGAAATCCGAAATTG
Source organism: Nicotiana tomentosiformis (assembly GCF_000390325.3). Lineage (NCBI taxonomy): Eukaryota > Viridiplantae > Streptophyta > Magnoliopsida > Solanales > Solanaceae > Nicotiana > Nicotiana tomentosiformis. Next base: position 149,210,177 of record NC_090814.1, on the reverse strand, counting down.
ATTAAAGCTTCCAAACATAACGCTCAAGTCTTATGTTGTCTTCTTGTATTCAAACTAATATGTTTTAATCACTGTTTGTGGGCACCTTAGCAAAGAACTCCCCTGTTCTAAATTTACTCATATTTGAGGTTTGTATATTATTGTCAAGAGAAAGAGGAGTCTGGATTTCTGCATCCTTGAGAACAGTCTTGTAATTACACATCACACAGCACGATAAAAGAAGTTGTTGATGGGATATTAATTCTTTAGTCAAAAAGAAATAACCGTGAATGAGGGAACTCAGTGTCTGTGTCCTTTTCGCAACCAAAGTAGTGTTGTCTACAGTGAATACTGGACTTTTTAGCAGCAAAGCCTAGAAGATAGAGATTACAAAGAGAGTGAAAATTTGAATCATGGGTTTGAATAATGGAGATATGGTGAGTTCAATCCCAGCACTACAAACTCCGTTTTTCTCAAAATCTACAAGGTGCTATGTTTACTATTTGGTGCATGCAATAATGGGAATATTTTTTTTTGAGTAAATAACTAATCCATCTATTTATATGGGGATTTTTATGCATTTTGATGTTTAACTCTCCTATTTCTTATTGGCTTGTATCTTGTTGTTCTCCACTTACATGCTGATTATCTTTGCGTTCTTTAGGGATATACTACTCTGTTTGTTCCCTTTATTTCCTTTCTTTGGGTTTCAAAGAAGGGATTTTTACTTTTCCTCTCCTTAGGCAGAAGAGAGTTGTTAAATGATTTAGCATTTAGTTCTCGATTCCACCCCTCAAAAATTAATGCTTTAGCATCTCTATTACTATTACTTGCGATTTAATGTGTGACAAAAGGACCTAGAAGCACATGTATGTATATATAGTGTATACATCTGAGGATTGTGACATTATGAGTTAAATATATTCCATCTGCAAGTTTTGTCTCACCAGCTGGAATTAAATTATCCTAAATGAGAATATGACGGTTAATACATTTATAAAGCTTAAGAGGAATATGATAATTACTGCTCATGAGTGGACCTCTATGGATTTACAAATGTCGACTTCTCCTGGTCCAGGTCCTCAGAATTCCAAGCAATTGAGTTTACAGTTTCAAGATTGGGATTCTTCATCTATTCAATCGATGAGTGAATCATGGCCTGAAGTCGGTAGTGAAGGAGGTAGAAAAATCCATGGGAAAAGCAATATGCGTTTGCAGACAGGTGAACACATTCACTATTGTACTGCATCTTTTGGGATATAACACTTAAGAGTTTAGTTCGAGAGCTTTCTAAGCATGTTCTTGATTAGCTTGTTTATAACTAGGGAAAAAGGATATTATTACCCTTGTACTATTGTAAATAGTAAACGTTTGTCCTCCGTTTTACTTTACGTTCAAAACCCACCTTAGTGTTAACAAATGCCCCTAACCCTAACGAATGGCTAATGTGGCAGCTGGACCACTCCATTTTTTCTATGTCAGCTACCAAGTCAGCCTAGTCTCCACTCTATTCCCCTTCTCTGGAAATTCCTCCAGCGGTACTAACCTTCACTGTACCGGCCCCCTCTTCATCTCTCTTCTTCTCTTCTTCTTTTTCTTTATATTTTATCATCCAAACAGAAACCCCATTCCACCAACAAGCAAATGGAACCGGTGAAACTTGCCGGAAAAATCACAAGGCTACCACCATTGACTATCTCTACTCTCTCTCACTGTTTTCCCTCTTTATTTTTATAATCACCATGAAACCGGCGAGATCCACTACAGATCTTGACCAAAAAATGGCCAAACCACCACTGTGTTACCCCTTCCTTCATTTTCATCTACTTATTTTCTTTTTCTTCTTTGCAATTTGTTGGATCTAACAAAATGGAGGTTTTTCCATTTTTTGAACATCGCCGCACAGTCCACTCCTCCGACCGCAGCTCTGCCGTCGGAATCACTAGCATGCCGAAGATGGTAAACCACCCTGAAAGATCCCCATTCTCTAATTGCCTTACTTTCTAGCTAAAACTTTGTTGGAAAACAGCATTTGAAATGGGGCGTTCAAGAAAAAAAATAAGAACCTAATATTTTCCGGCTCCATAGAACGGCCATCCATTCAAGACCATCAAGTTGCTACAAAACTTTTAGGCTCACATTTTGCTGTTTGAAATTTCTTTTCTAGCATAAAATTTAGAGGCTTTATTTTGAATACAAAAAAAAAAGACTAGTTTTGGAATTTGGGGTGAAGATGACAATGTCAGCTGACCCGCAGACTAGGCTCAGAGAAGGGGAATAGTTGAGTGGATACTAGGCTGACTTGGCAGCTGACTTGGAAAAAAATAGAGTGGGTCAACTGCCACATTGACCATCCGTTAGGGTTAAGGGCAATTCCATCAAGTTTGTTAATGGTAGAGTAGGTTTTAGACCTAAAGTGAAATGGAGGGAAAATGTGTACTATTTACAATAGTACATGGATAATAATAGCCTTTTTCCCTTATAACTATTTTCTGAATCAATTAGGAGAAAGAAAAAGGAAGATTACTTCTGACATATGATGAGAAACTAATTGGTAGGAGTACAGAGACCAAAACCAGGCTGTTTTACAAGTGGTGGAAATTTTGATGATTCCCAAAGTGTTTCAAGTGGGTAGCATGGTTGGAATCATGACACGTGTCACAAAATAATTGTGAGTTTATAAAGTTAGACTTCGTCGAGGTTAGGCTCGATACTTACAAGTACATGGGGTCGGTTATACTGATACTGCACTCTGCACTTCTTGTGCAGATTTCAGAGTTGGTCCCAGCGGCGTATCATAGATTTGCCCGGATACATCTACTAGTGGAGACTTGAGGTATAACTGCATAACGTTCGTAGTTCTAAAGTTCCCTTCTATATTGTCTCAGCTGTGAATTTTATTCAGACCTTTATTTGTATTATTCTAGAAGCTCGTGCACTTGTGACTCTAGTTTTTGGGTGGTATTTAGACTTTGCTATTAATATGGATTATTCACTATATTTCAGACCTTACTTCCGCATTTGTTTATTTGTTGTTAATTAATTTAAAAATTATTTTAAAATGGCTAATATTATTCTAACGTTGACTTGCCTAGCAAGTGAAATGTTAGGCGCCATCACGGTCCCGAAGGTATAAATTTCGGGTCGTGACATTTGGTATCAGAGCACTAGGTTATATAGGTCTCACGAGTCACGAGCATGCTTAGTAGAGTCTGAAGGATCGGTACGGAGACGTCTGTACTTATCTCTCAGAGGCTATGAAGTTTAGGAATAACATCACTTCTACCTTAATCTGTCATGCGATCTTATTCTATCATCGATGATTGAACAATTCTATTCTTATTCTCTCGCAGATGGTGAGAACACATAATACATCTACCGATGGATAGGGACCAGAGCCCCCGGTGGTAACTATGGCCAGGGGTAGAGGTCGAGGCCGAGGTCGTGCTAGAGGCAGAGGTAGAGCTCAGTCTAGAGCTCGAGCAACAACACCTGTTGTAGAACCTCAGGTGGATCTTCAGGAGGAGGTTCCAGTTCAGAATGTACCAGTTGGACCAGTTCAGGTCCCGGAAGGATTCATAGCTACTCCAGTGCTTCAGGATGCTCTAGTCTGTTTGGTGAGTCTTATGGAGGGCGTGGCCCAGAATGGTACATTTGTAGTAGCACCAGCTATCTCACAGGCTGGGGGAGGAGCACAAACTCCCACTACTCCCGCTTCAGAGCAGATGGCTCCCCAAAATCAGTCTCCAGCAGTCCCGCCAGTTGGGATAGTTCAGCCAGTTATTGCGGTACATGCCGGTGATAGGCTCGCCATGTCTTCTGAGGCCTTATTGAGACTGGATAAGTTTACTAAGCTCTTTCCAGTTCACTTCAGTGGTACACCTTCTGAAGACCCACATGATTATCTTGACCGCTGCCATGAGGTGTTGCGTAACATGGGTATAGTTGAGACCAATAGGGTCGATTTTACTGTATTTCAGATGACGGGTTCCGCCAAAAGGTGGTGGAGAGATTATACATTGACCAGACAGTTGGATCGCCTGCATTGACCTGGGAGCAGTTTTCACGGCTATTTCTAGAGAAATTCCTCCCTATCACATTGAGAGAGGATTACCGCAGGCAATTTGAGCGTCTACAGCAGGGCAGTATGACTGTTACTCAGTATGAGTCCCGTTTTATGAATTTAGCCTGTCATGATCTCCTTTTACTACCTACTGAGGGAGAGAGAGTGAGGAGGTTTATTGAGGGACTCACTCACCCTATCAGGCTTCAGATGGCCAAGGAGACCGAAAGTGAGATTTCCTTTCAGGCGGCTGCTAATGTTGCGAGGAGGATCGAGATGGTTCTTGCACAGGAGAGAGGGCAGAGGTCTAATAAGATGCCTCGTCAGTTTGGTAGTTTCAGTGGTGCCTCGTATGGAGGCAGGGGTAATTTTGGTAGGGGTCATCCTCCCAGACCATTTCATTCAGCACTTTAGGCATCTACCGGTGCTTCAGGGAGTCACGGTCCTATTATGCCTTACTCTGGGCAGCCAGTATTTAGTGCACATTCAGCTCCTATTAGTGCACCACCACTCCAGAGTCACTACAGCAATTGTCCGGCCCGTTCGGGTCAGCTTCAGCTTCAACAGCCACGGTATTAGGATGGGTGTTATGAGTGTGGGAACATTGATCACATCAGGAGTTATTACCCTAGGTTGTCGAGTAATAGATCTCGGCAGGATTCTCGTGCCATCATATCGACATCGGTTGCTTCACCGCCTGCTCAGCCAGCTAGAGGTAGGGGTTAGGCAGCTAGAGGTGGAGGTCAGGACATTAGAGGTGGAGGTCAGACCGTTAGAGGTGGAGATCAGCCAATTAGAAGCCGTCCTTGGGACGTAGTTCAGAGTGGTGGGGCCCAGCCCCGATTTTATGCTTTCCAGCTAGGCCTGAGGCCGGGTCATCTGATGCTGTGATCACAGGTATTATTCTAGTTTTCCATAGATATGCTTTAGTTCTATTTGATCCAGGATCTACTTATTCCTATTTGTCCTCCTATTTTGCTTCATATTTGGTTGTGCCTTGTGGTTCTCTTAGTGCTTCTGTGTATGTATCTACACCGGTGGGAGACTCTGTTGTAGTAGATCATGTCTATTGTTCGTATGTGGTTACTATTGGTAGTCTTAAGACTAGTGTGGATCTTCTACTTCTTGATATGGTAGATTTTGATGTCATCTTGGGTATGGATTGGCTGTCACCTTATCATGCTATATTGGATTGTCATACCAAGACAGTGACCCTAGCCATTCCGGGGTTACCTCGGTTAGAGTGGAAGGGAACTCCTCGTTATTCTGCCAGCATGGTTATTTCTTATATGAAAGCTCGGCGTATGGTCGAGAAAGGGTGTCTAGCCTATTTGGCTTATATTCGCGATCTTAGTGCGGATGTTCCTTCTATAGGCTCAGTACCAGTTTTTCGTGAATTTCTAAAAGTATTTCCTGCGGATTTGCCGGGGATGCCACCAGACAGAGATATTAACTTCTGTATTGATTTAACTCGGGGCACTCAACCCATTTCTATCCCACCATACCATATGGCCCCACCAGAGTTAAAAGAATTAAAGGAGTAGTTACAAGACTTGCTTGATCAGGGATTCATTAGACCCAGTGTCTCGCCCTGGGGTGCACTAGTATTATTTGTAAAGAAGAAAGATGGTTCTATGCGAATGTGTATAGATTATTGGCAGTTGAACAAGGCTACTATCAAGAACAAGTATCCCCTACCAAGAATTGATGACTTATTCGATCAGCTTCAGGGTGCCAAGGTATTTTCAAAGATTGACTTGAGGTCTGGTTACCATCAGTTGAAGATTAGGGCATCTGACGTCCCTAAGATAGCTTTTCAAACTCAGTATGGGCATTACGAATTCCTAGTGATGTCATTTGGGTTGACAAATGCCCCAACAACATTTATGGATTTGATGAATCGGGTGTTCAAACCCTATTTGGATGCTTTTGTGGTTGTATTCATTGATGATATCTTGATTTACTCCAGCAGTCGAGAGGAGCATGAGCAGCATCTTCGGAGTGTGCTTCAGACTTTGAAGAATAATTAGTTATATGCCAAATTTTCAAAATGTGAATTTTAGTTAGACTCAGTTGCCTTTTTGGGGCATGTTGTATCGGCAGAAGGCATAAAGGTGGATCCTAAGAAGATTGAGGCTGTTCAGAATTGTCCTAGACCTACTTCAGTTACAGAGATCTGAAGGATCCTGGGTTTGGCAGGTTATTATCGTCGGTTCGTGGAAGGGTTTTCATCTATAGGAAGCCTATTGACCAGACTGACCCAGAAAGGTACCCCATTCAGATGGTCAGACGAGTGTGAGTTGAGCTTTCAGAAGCTCAAGACTGCTTTGACTACGATGCCAATGTTGGTATTACCCACAGGTTTAGGATCTTATACGGTGTATTGTGATGCATCTCGCGTTGGGCTTGGTGTAGTATTGATGCAAGATGGAAAGGTGATTGCATATGCGTTGTGGCAGTTGATAGTTCATGAGAGGAATTATCCTGTTCATGACATATAATTGGCATCCATTGTCCACGCTTTGAAGATTTGGAGAGATTACATTTATGGTGTCTCGTGTGAGGTATTTACTGATCATCGTAGCCAGCATGTAACGACCCGGCCAGTCGTTTTGAGAATTTAAGCTTTATTCGGCGGCATAAGGTCTTGAACAACTTTATATTATGTGTATTGACTTGCGTACGTGGTTGAATTCAGTTACCAGATGATCCAAAGTGATTTGGGACACTTAGTCCCTAAAACGGAAGCTTAAGTCTTAAAATTTTGACCATAGTTAGAACTGTGTAAAGACGACTCCGGAATGATGTTCCGTTGGTTTCGTTAGCTCCGTTGGGTGATTTTGGACTTAGGAGCGTGTCCAGACTGTGAATTTGAGGTCTGTAGCTAATTTAGGCTTGAAATGGCAAAAATTAAATTTTTGGAGATTTTAACCGGAAGTGGACTTTTTGATATCGGGGTCGGAATGAGATTCTTAGAGTTGAAAGACATCCGTTATGTTATTTGGTACTTGCCTGCAAAATTTGACGTCATTCCGGGTTGGTTAGATTGGATTCGACACGAGTTTTCAAAGATGGAAGTTTTGGAAGTTCATAAGTTCGATTCGTGGTGCGATTTGTATTTTCGGTGTCGTATGATATGATTTGAGACCTCGAGCGAGTCCGTGTTAGGTTGGTATGTTTAGATGGGGTCCCGGGGGCCTCGGGTGAGTTTCAGATGGGCTACGGGTCATTTCCCCTATTTTGAACTGCTGTTATTTGTCATCTGGTTTCCTTCATCGCATTCGCATCCTTGCCTTCGCGTTTGCGTAGTGTTATTTTGGAGGGTGAAATATTTCATCTTCTTGTTCGCAGTCACCCTCTCGCGTTCGCGAAGTTCTTCCACCCCTTTCTTCGCGTTCGCATTCCCTATCTCGCATTCGCGAAGTGCAAACCAGGCTGTGGGCACTGGTGATCATTTTCCTCTTCGCATTCGCGTGTCGCTTACACGTTCGCGTACTACTTCATGCATTCGTGAAGAGTAGTTGTTAGGCCATCATAGTTTTCCTCTCCGCATTCGCGAACGTGTTGTCGCGTTCGTGAAGAACAACTGGGCAGCTTTTGTTTTTCTTCTTCGCGAACGCGTCCCTTTCTCCGAAGGTTTGCCATTTTCACCATTTTTGGAGTTCTAGAGCTCGGTTTTGAGCGATTCTTTGTGGGTTTTTCAAGAAAATCGATTGGGTAAGTGTTCTTCACCTAGAATTTATTATATTCCGTGATTTTATATTTGTTTTTATCATTTAATTTGTGTTTTGAGTTGAGGAAAATGTTGGTTTTTGAAGAAAATTTCCAAAATGAAAAATCATGATTTGAGGGACGAAATGGTATCGAATTAGATAATTTTTGTATGGTTGGACTCATATCGAAATGGGTGTTTGGGTTTTATAAAATTTGTCAGGTTCCGAGGTGCGGGCTTGAGGGTCGGCTTTTGGACCGATTTTTAGATTTTGATAAAGATTGAGACTTTATAATCCGGAATAGTCTCTTATGAGTTTTATTTGTGCTTTGAAGTTATTTTGATTATATTTGAGCTGTCCGGAGGTCATTTCACCCGAGAAGTTCATTTTTGAGTATCGGTCTGTCTTCTTTGAGCTAAGTATCTCTCATAACCTTGTGTGGGGGACTTTCCCTTAGGATTTGAGTCTTCTATGTTGATTGTAGTCTGCGTACACGAGGTGACGAGTGCGTGCACGGACTTATTTGTGGAAAGTTGACCTTTTTGGGTTATTAGGTCCTTGTATTCATTGAATATGCAGTTGTTCTTGTTATGATTATATATATAAATTACTACATTCACACTTACCTGCTTAATTAGAATCAATTGCTTCATGATCCACTATTATTGTTACTTGATTCATACGTGCCTTAATTGAAACTGTTATCTCTTTTATAGCCATGCTATCTTTTCATAACTGTTTATCTTTATTTGGAATTAATATTATTTCATCCTATAATTGTTCAGTCTTAATTGAGGTTAGGATTATTTTTTCGCTGCTTATCCTTAATTGAATTGTCGAATATTTTTCGTAATTTCCTCAACCTTAAAAAGAAGTTTAGATATCCTATATCTTAGTCGACTTATTTTATTTGGAATTATTTGATTCGTGTTAGCTTCCCTGTTGTTGAATTATATATTATGGGATCGTTGCTACACATTAGTTTTTCCTTTGTTGAGTTGTTCTCTTTACGCCTAGCATTTTTACTGTGGTTATTCCTTGTGAATTGGTTCTACCGTTTCTTTGTGAATTAAAGTTCTTGAGTTGATTTACTTGTCGTACTTTGTATTATTGTCATTGTTGCTGTTGTACTTGTTGTGGTGATGCACGGAGTTTCTGCCGTGCGGTTGTTATTATTGTGATGTACGAGGTTTCTGCCATGCGGTTGTTATTATGGGGTTGCATGAGGTTTCTACCGTGCTATTGTTACCATTGATATTTGCACATGCAGCGTGACAAGGCGAGATATATATATATATATATATATATATATATATATATACACACACACACGACAAGTAATTGAATTGTCGAATATTTTTCGTAATTTCCTCAACCTTAAAAAGAAGTTTAGATATCCTATATCTTAGTCGACTTATTTTATTTGAAATTATTTGATTCGTGTTAGCTTCCCTGTTGTTGAATTATATATTATGGGATCGTTGCTACACATTAGTTTTTCCTTTGTTGAGTTGTTCTCTTTACGCCTAGCATTTTTACTATGGTTATTCCTTGTGAATTGGTTCTACCGTTTCTTTGTGAATTAAAGTTCTTGAGTTGATTTACTTGTCATACTTTGTATTATTGTCATTGTTGCTGTTGTACTTGTTGTGGTGATGCACGGAGTTTCTGCCGTGCGGTTGTTATTATTGTGATGTACGAGTTTTCTGCCATGCGGTTGTTATTATGGGGTTGCATGAGGTTTCTACCGTGCTATTGTTATCATTGATATTTGCACATGCAGCGTGACAAGGCGAGATATGTATATATACATATATATATATGTATATATATATATATATATATATATATATATATATATATATACATACATATATATATATATATATATATATATATATATATATATATATATATATGGGTTGCGCATGTGGCGAGACAAGGTGGGAACATTATTATGCACATGTGGCGAGACAAGGCGGGCATTTATGTTACTTTTGCATACGTGGCGAGATAAGGTGGGCTGTGTCAGGGATTGATTTATGATGATTTGTGGCCTGGGGGAATTCTTGTTGTTGATATTTGTGTAGTGGTATACGTACCTGTGTGAGCTTTATCTTGTGAAAGCTGTGAGACAATATTCTACGTGCTGTCCGTTCGTTTTCCTTATGCTTATTTGCTGATATGGACTATGGTAGGACACTTGCACAAGCATACACGTAGTTAAGCACTTTTATCGGATAAGAGGTATTCTTGATATTATTGAGCATAAATGCTCACCCTTGTTTACTTGCCTTCTATGTGAGAATGGCTCTATTGGCACATGAGTTGTCAGTGCAGTTATGAGGTGTTATGAGGGCACAGGATGCCAAGTGTTAGGGTTCAGGTATTGAGACCCGTGAGATGTGATTTGTCCGAGGTTCGGTAGTTGCTGAGTTATTATTTGTCCTTGCTGTATTTGTGATTCCGGATTTAGGTTGTGTTCCATTCACTTTGTCTGTGTCATTTTCATGATATTCTGCTGATACTTGTTGTTTCTTTCTTGAATGCCATTACTATATTGTGAGCCATATTGCATATTCCTTATGTAGACATCATACTCCTGTTGTTCATATACTTGTACCTGTTTAGTTTATTAGACCAGTGGGTGTCTTGGTTGTTCCTTGTCACTACTCCACCGAGGTTAGTTTTGATACTTACTGGGCACCGCTGTGGTGTGCTCATGCTACTCTTCTGCTCATTTTTTGTGCAAATCCAGGTATTTGTTCGTTAGCTAGCTGTGTGGACTGTTGTTGCGGAGACTCAAGGTAAACCTGCCGCTGCATTCGCAGGCTTCAGAGTCACCTTCAAGTTTTCATTTTACACTGTTTATTCTTATTTCTGGACAGTTGTATATAGAAATTTTCTAGCAAACACGCTGTAGAGTTTATGGCTTGTACTACCGGTTTTGGGAATTGTAAATTTTAAGAGATTTCTATTTCAAATTATTAGATGCTATTTAAATAATATTGTTGTTTCAATAAATGTTAGGCTTACCTAGTCCCTAAGACTAGGTGCCATCACGATACCCAAACCGAGGAAAAATTGGGTCGTGACAAGTTGCTATCAGAGCTCTAGGTTCATAGGTGCTACGAGTTATAAGCAAGTTTAGTAGTGTCTTGCGGATCGGTACAGAGACGTCTGTACTTATCTTCGAGAGGCTACGAAGCTATTAGGACAATCTCACTTCTTTCATTTCTATCGTGCGAGTTCATTGATCTCGAAGTTTGAACTTTCATCATTCCATTCTCTCACAGATGGTGAGGACACAAGCTGTAGTTGCTTATAACGTTACCCCCGGAGTAGATGTCACTAGGGGCAGAGGCAGAGGCCGACGAGGAGTACGTGCCACAACTAGAGCATGTACCAGAGCAGTAGTTGAGGAGCCGCCAGTAGTTTCAGTTGGGGGCAAGTACCGGAGGCGCCTGCTGTTACCCCCTGACTTCAGGAGACATTAGCACAGTTCTTGAGCATGTTTGGTACATTGGCTCAGGCGGGGTTGATTCCGGTTGCACCAGCTACTTCACAGACCGGGGGAGGAACCCAGACTCCCGCCGCCCAGACCCCAAAGCAGTGATTTCATGTTGGTCAGGTTCCAGGTGTCATGGCGAGACAACCTGTGGTTCCAGTTCATCCCGTGGTCAGGGCAGCAACATCTGAGGAAGAGCAGCCTGGACTTGCAATGTTCAAGAAATATGACCCTCCTACATTCAGGGTCTGGCTTCAGAGAGTGCCCAAGGTTTTCTGGAGGAGTGTCACTGTATTCTCCGTACTATGGGTATTGTGGAGATGAGCGGGGTTGCTTTTACTACGTTCTAGCTCAGGGGAGCGGCTTATCAGTGGTGGCGGGCATATGAGTTGGGTAGCCCAGCCGAGTTAGCTTCACTTACATGGGTTCAGTTTTTATAGATGTTCCTGAGAGAGTTTGTACCTCAGTCCATTCGAGATGCATGGCGCGCGGAGTTTGAGCAGCTGCACCAGGGCACTAGGTCAATGTCAGAGTTTGCCGTGAGATTTAGTGATTTGGCCAGGTATGCACCTGCTTTGGTCGCCACAGTTAGAGAGCGTGTCCGTAGATTCATTGAGGGACTCAGACATGATATTCGATTCAGCATGGCTCGAGAGTTAGAGTTAGATGTTTCGTTTCAGCAGGTGGTAGGGATCGCTCATTGTGTAGAGGACATGTGGGATTAGGAGAGAGAGGACATGCGGGGCCATAAGAGAGAGTACATGCGAGATCAGGAGAGAGAGGACAGGGAGGTGAGGAGGCCTCGTAGACCGGAGAGATCTACTGGTCCTTATTTTGGAGGCAGGGTACGACATGGTAGAGGTTTTGTGGGTCAGCCAGTTTAGTTTGCACTTCAGGCTTTGCACAGTGTTTCAGGTGCTCACGGGTCTCAGAGTATCCGTACCGTACAGTTCCCACAGCCACATCAGCAGAGAGGTTGCTTCGAGTATGGAGATACCAGCCATAGGGTGAGAGATTGTCCTAGACTCCGGACAGGTGTGTCACAGCGGAGTATTCAGGCGCCCAAGAGGGGAAGGCCCGGCCTATTGATGTGTTTCATATAGTAGGCTTGAGGCCACTGCGCCAGATGATTTCATACAGGTATGCTTTTGATTTGTTACATAGGGGCACCATTCGTATTTTGATTCGGTTCTGCTTATCGGGCGAGTTTCCCTATTTGTTGTCCCACCTATGGGTGAGTTCATGACTTAGTATTATGTTTAGGTGTTTACCCCTGTTGGGAGACTCTATGAGTGGTAGCTTGTGTCTATCATTTGTTTCTATTCATTACTGAAAGTTACGAGACTAGAAATGAATTCATGTTGTCCATTATGGCAGGTTTGATGTGATTCCTGAGTAAATTGGTTACAATTTGTGATTTGATACACTATGGAGGTGAGGTTTTAGTAAGTGTTGTGATTTTATTGTAAAAATTGAATTAGTGGAAGATTTCCATTGGTATGATGTGTATTCGACTTGTGATTCAGAGTTGAGGGTGAGACCCTCGCGATTCCATGTGATTTGATATGTTTGAGCCGGGCTGCGAGCCGCAGTGGAAGGTTATACCAGGATGAGATCCTTATGATTTGTTCATGTACTTTGATTTTTCCTTTTGAATTGATTCGTAGTATGATGCTGTTAGAGAGTTGTGCCTATCGGGCTTGTTAGATATTTCCCTTATGTGTTTCTATTTACATATTCAGTCATTTTCATTATGTGTTTCTCGAGTTTTAGCTTGCGGGGTGTGTGCCCGGTGGTGTTAGTTGTGACTTGTTGATTCGGGTGTATAGTTAAGAGGTCTTCATGTTTCTTGCATAGTTGTCAGTGTTGTGGAGGTTTGAATAGGGTTCTAACGGATATGAGGCTAATTATCGGTGATGGTTTTGATTACGGGCAGCTATTGTGATCAGAAATGTTATTATGGGCCTATGTGTGGTGTGTCTTGTTGTGTGGTCGTACCTTGTGTGTGTAGGCATGAGTTGTTACAGTTGGTTGAGACTGATACCGGTTATGGATTTAGAATCGGGTCTTTTGAAGATAAATGGGAGGTGAGAATTTTGACTCTAAGGCTTATCGGTGTTGATAGAAAGGATAAATTACAGTTGGGATGGTGTTGTTAGGCTTATGTGGATTGGGGTGACGTGGGGTCCCCCGCGGGTGTAGGTTGGATATGTACTTTCAGTGATTTGAAGACTTCGAGGCGATTCTTAGCATGTTCGAGGACGAACGTTTGTTTAAGAGTGGAAGGATGTAACGACCCGGCCGGTCGTTTTGAGAATTTAAGCTTTGTTCGGCGGCATAAGGTCGGCACGTAGCCTAAACATGATCTTTAATATGAGTCTCAGCTCAATTTCTCTAACAAGTGGGGAACATGTGGATAATGACATGATTCTTTGATTATGCAACTCTACGGAATTTATTTAAGTCATAATTTCTATGGTGCACACCCACACGTCTATCTCCTAGCATGTGCGTCACCTCCAAACAATTCATATAATACGTAATTCAGGGATTCATACCCTCAGAACCAAGTTTAGAAGTGTTACTTACCTCAAACCGTGCAAGTTCTTTATTCTAATATGCCTTTGCCTCACGAATCGGCCTCCGAATGCCATGAATCTAGTCACAATTAATTCGATACAGTCACCACAAATTATAGGAATCAATTCCGTATGAAATACTAATTTTCCAGCAAAATTCGAAATTCAACTCAAATATTGTCAATGGGGCCCACGTCTCGGAACCCGACAAAAGTTATAAAATATGAACGCCCATTCAACCACGAGTCCAACCATACCAAATGTACCAAATTCCGACATCAACTCGACTTTCAAATCCTAAATTCTTATTTTCAAATCTCTAGGCCCAAATTCTCGAATTACACCTTAAAAACACGTAATCTAGTCGGAATACTCAATGATAATTCAATATTATTGACTAAAAATGATCATAAGTGACTAATCTCAAGATTTCCCGTGAATTCTATCTGAAAAATCGCCTCCACCCTTGTTTGAAATGTCCAAAAATGAGAAAATCTCGGACCCTTCTGTTATTGTACACTGCCCAGTGCTTTTGCTTCTGTGATATGTTTAACCGCATATGCGGTCCCGCTTTTGTGGTGAAGCTTCCGCTTCTACGTACAAGCATTCTGCTGCTGCAAAGAAGCCTTGCCCTCCGTGTTCCGCTTCTGCGATCAACATGCCGCTTCTACGGCTTCGCAGATGCGGCAAAAGCTCTGCACCTGCGCATACTTCCCAGCCCCTCACCAGGCCGCTTTTGCGATGCTTATCTCGCTTCTGCGAGCTCACACCTGTGAGCAAAATTCCGCAGGTGCGATTGCACCAGAAGGCCAAAAATTCCAGATTTTTCCTTAAGTCCAAATTTGATCTGTTAACCATCCGAAACTCACTCGAGGACCCGGGGATGATTTTCAGGAGGCTTTGGCTCAAATACTGACTATATGTACTAGCATTGCTCAGGCGATTTCAGTTCCGGCCATGTCAGCTACTTCTCAGGCCTGGGGAGGTGCACAGACTCCCGCCGCCCGTACTCCAGAGCAGGTGGTTCAGGTACTTCAGACACCGAGGGTACTACCAGCCTAGTTAATTGCCACTGATTAGGCCCAGATGGGTCTCCCTATGAGTGACGAGGAGCAGAAGAGGCTAGAGAGGTTTGGGAAGCTCAGGCCTCCATCATTTAGTAGGGCTGAGTCAGAGGATGCTCAGGACTTCTTGGACATGTGCCAGCGGAGTCTTCGCACAACGGGTATTCTAGAGACTAGTGGAGTCTCATTTACTACTTTTCAACTGTCGGGGGGAACCTTCAGATAGTGGGAGGCCTATGAGTTGAGCAGGCCAGCTGGTGCTGCACCACTAATATAGCACGAGTTCTTTGTTCTCTTCTTGGAGAAGTTTGTTCCACAGACCGAACAACTTCATATTATGTGTATTGACTTGTGTACATGGTTGAATTCAGTTACCGGATGATCCGGAGTGATTTGGGATACTTAGTCCCTAAAACGGAAGCTTAAGTCTTAGGATTTTGACCGTAGTCGGAACTGTGTGAAGACGACTCCGGAATGGAGTTCCGTTGGTTCCTTTAGCTCCGTTGGGTGATTTTGGACTTAGGAGCGTGTACGGACTGTGAATTTGAGGTCTGTAGCTGATTTAGGCTTGAAATGGCAAAAGTTAAATTTTTGGAGATTTTGACCGGAAGTGGACTTTTTGATATCGCAGTCGGAATGCGATTTTGAGAGTTAGAAGAGGTCCATTATGTTATTTGGGACCTGTCTGTAAAATTTGATGTCATTCCGGGTTGGTTAGATTGGTTTCGGCATGAGTTTTCAAAGTTGGAAGTTTTGGAAGTTCATAAGTTTGATTCGTGATGCGATTTGTATTTTCGGCATTGTCTGATCTGATTTGAGACCTCAAGCGAGTCTGTGTTAGGTTGGTATGTTTAGACGGGGTCCCAGGGGCCTCGGGTGAGTTTCGGATGGGCTACGGGTCATTTCCCCCTATTTTGAACTGCTGTTATCTGTCATCTGGTTTCCTTCATCGCTTTCGCGTCCTTGCCTTTGCGTTCGCGTAGTGTTATTTTGGAGGGTGAAATATTTCCTCTTCGCGTTCGCAGTCACCCTCTCACGTTCGCGAAGTTCTGTCACCCCCTTCTTCGTGTTCGTATTCCCTATCTCGCGTTCGCGAAGTGCAAACCAGGTCCTGGGCACTGGTGATCATTTTTCTCTTCGCGTTCGCGTGTCGCTTACGCGTTCGCGTAGCTATTCCATTACACTCTTCGCGTTCGCGTACTACTTCACGCGCTCGCGAAGAGCAGTCGTTGGGCCATCATATTTTTCCTCGCCGCATTCTCGAACGTGTTGTCGCGTTCGCGAAGAACAACTGGGCAGCTTTTGTTTTTCTTCTTCGCGAACGAGTCCCTTTCTCCGCGTTCGTGATGCACCAAACACCTGGGCAGAATATAAAGTCCTCTATTCCGAGGGTTTTCCATTTTCACCATTTTTGGAGTTCTAGAGCTCGGTTTTGAGCGATTCTTTGTGGGTTTTTCAAGCAAATCGATTGGGTAAGTGTTCTTCACCTAGAATATATTATATTCCGTGATTTTATCTTTGTTTTTATCATTTGATTTGTGTTTTGAGTTGACGAAAATGTTGGTTTTTGAAGAAAAGTTTCAAAATGAAAAATCATGATTTGAGGGATGAAATGGTATCGGAATTTGATAATTTTTGTATGGTTGGACTCATATCGAAATGGGTGTTCGGGTTTTATAAAATTTGTCGAGTTCCAAGGTGCGGGCCCGGGGGTCGACTTTTGGACCGATTTTTAGATTTTGATAAAGATTGAGACTTTATAATCCGGAATAGTCTCTTATGAGTTTTATTTGTGCTTTGAAGTTATTTTGATTAGATTTGAGCCGTTCGGAGGTCATTTCACCCGAGAAGTTCATTTTTGAGTATCGGTCTGTCTTCTTTGAGGTAAGTATCTTGCCTAACCTTGTGTGGCGGACTTCCCCTTAGGATTTGTGTCTTCTATGTTGATTGTAGTCTGTGTACACGAGGTGACGAGTGCGTGCGCGGACGTATTTGTGGAAAGTTGGCCTTTTTGGGTTCTTAGGTCCTCGTATTCATTGAATATGCAGTTATTCTTGTTATGATTATATATCTAAATTACTAGATTCACACCTACCTGCTTAATTAGAATCAATTGCTTCATGATCCACTATTATTGTTACTTGATTCATATGTGCCTTAATTGAAACTGTTATCTCTTTTATAGCCATGCTATCTTTTCATAACTGCTTATCTTTATTTGGAATTAATATTATTTCATCCTATAATTGTTCAGTCTTAATTGAGGTTAGGATTATTTTTCCGCTGCTTATCCTCAATTGAATTGTCGAATATCCTTCGTAATTTCCTCAACCTTAAAAGAAGTTTAGATTTCCTATATCTTAGTCGACTTGTTTTATTTGGAATTATTTGATTCGTGTTAGCTTCCCTGTTGTTGAAGTGTATATTGTGGGATTGTTGCTACACATTAGTTTTCCCTTTGTTGAGCTGTTCTCTTTACACCTAACATTTTTACTGTGGTTATTTCTTGTGAATTGGTTCTACAGTTTCTTTGTGAATTAAAGTTCTTGAGTTGATTTACTTGTCGTACTTTGTATTATTGTCATTGTTGTTGTTGTACTTGTTGTGGTGATGCACGGGGTTTCTGCCGTGCGGTTGTTATTATTGTGATGCACGAGGTTTCTGCCGTGCGATTGTTATTATGGGGTTGCATGAGGTTTCTGCCGTGCTATTGTTACCATTGATATTTGAACATGCAGCGTGACAAGGCGTGATATATATATATATATATATATATATATATATGGGTTGCGCATGTGGCGAGACAAGGTGGGAACATTATTATGCACGTGTGGCGAGACAAGGCGGGCATTTATGTTACTTTTGCATACGTGGCGAGACAAGGTGGGTTGTGTCAGGGATTGATTTGTGATGATTTGTGGCCTGGGGGCATTCTTGTTGTTGATATTTGTGTAGTGGTATACGTACCTGTGTGAGCTTTATCTTGTGGAAGCTGTGAGACAATATTCTACGTGCTGTCTGTTCATTTTCCTTATGCTTATTTGCTGATATAGACTATGGTAGGACACTTGCACAAGCATACACGTAGTTAAGCACTATTATCGGATAAGAGGTGTTCTTGATATTGTTAAGCATAGATGCTCACCCTTGTTTACTTGCCTTCTATGTGAGAATGGCTCTATTGGCACGTGAGTCGTCAGTGCGGTTATGAGGTGTTATGAGGGCACAAGATGCTAAATTTTAGGGTTCAGGTATTGAGACCCGTGAGCTGTGACTTGTCCGAGGTTCTGTACCTCGTGGAGTTTTTGGCTAAAACCTTATGTAAAAGCGGTTGTAGTTGTTGCGTTATTACTTGTCCTTGTTGTATTTGTGATTCCGGATTTAGGTTGTGATCTATTCACTTTGTCTGTGTCATTTTCATGATATTCTGCTAATACTTGTTGTTTCTTTCTTTAATGCCATTACTGTATTGTGAGCCATATTGCATAGTCCTTATGTAGACATCATACTCCTTTTGTTCATATACTTGTACCTGTTTAGTTTATTAGACCAGTGGGTGTCTTGACTGTTTCTCGTCACTACTCTACTGAGGTTAGTTTTGATACTTACTAGGCACCGATGTGGTGTGCTCATGCTACTCTTCTGTATATTTTTGTGCAGATCCAGGTATTTGTTCGTTAGCTAGCTGTGTGGACTGTTGCTGCAGAAACTCAAGGTAAACCTGCCGCTGCATTCGCAGGCTTCGGAGTCACCTTCAAGTTTTCATTTTGCACTGTTTATTCTTATTTTTGGACAGTTGTTTTTAGAAGTTTTCTAGCAAACACTCTGTAAAGCTTATGACATGTACTACTAGTTTTGGAAATTGTAAATTTTAAGAGATTTCTATTTCAAATTGTTAGATGCTATTTAAATAATGTTGTTGTTTCAATAAATGTTAGGCTTATCTAGTCCCTAAGACTAGGTGCCATCACGATACCCAAACGGAGGGAAAATTGGGTCGTGACACTGCAGTGTCTGTTCAGGCAAAAAGATCTCAATTTGAGGTAGAGAAGATGGCTGGAGTTGTTGAAAGATTATGATATCACTATTTTGTATCATCTCGGAAAAGCCAATATGGTGGCTGATGCTTTGAGTAGAAAGGTTATGAGTATGGGCAGTCTTGCGTATATTCCGGTTTGTGAGAGACCATTAGCTGCAGATGTTTAGACTTTGGCTAATTAGTTCGTTAGGTTAGATGTTTCAGAACCCAGTCAGGTTCTAGCTTGCACAGTCGCTCGGTCTTCTTTATATGAGCGCATCAGAGAGCGGCAGCATGATGATCCTCATTTACTTGTCCTTAAGGAGACGGTGCGACACGGTGATGGAAAACAGGTTGCTGTGGGGGAAGATGGAGTTCTGCGAATGCAGGGTCGTATTTGTGTGCCTAATATGGATGGGCTTCGTGAATTAATTCTGGAAG
Source organism: Nicotiana tomentosiformis (assembly GCF_000390325.3). NCBI lineage: Eukaryota > Viridiplantae > Streptophyta > Magnoliopsida > Solanales > Solanaceae > Nicotiana > Nicotiana tomentosiformis. The sequence goes on along the minus strand of NC_090814.1, from coordinate 149,190,812 downwards.
AGGCCCACAGTTCCAGGTATTCTATTCATCTAGGTACCGCCAAAATGTATCGAGATTTGCGGCAACATTATTGGTGGAGGAGAATGAAAAAGGATATAGTCGCATATGTAACTCGGTGTCTAAATTGTCAGCAAGTTAAGTACGAGCATCAGAGACCTGGTGGTTTGCTTTAGAAGTTAGAAATTCCTGAGTGGAAGTGGGAGCGTATCACTATGGATTTTGTTGTTGGGCTTCCACGGACTCAGAGAAAATTTGACACAGTTTGGGTCATTGTAGACAGGTTGACCAAGTCAGCACATTTCATTCCAGTGGCAGTTACCTATTCTTTAGAGCGGTTAGCTGAAATTTACATTCATGAGATTGTCCGCCTTTACGGTGTGCCCGTGTCTATTATATCACATCGAGGTACGCAGTTTACCTCATACTTTTGGAGGGTTGTACAACGTGAGCTAGGCACGCGGGTTGAGTTGAGTATAACATTTTATCCATAGACAGACGAACAGTCAGAGCGCACTATTCAGATATTGGAAGATATGCTTCGTGCCTATGTTATAGACTTTGGAGGTTCTTGGGACCAGGTGTTGCCACTTGCGGAGTTTGCTTATAATAATAGCTAGCAGTCGAGCATTCAGATGGCTCCATATGAAGCATTATACAGAAGGCGATGTCGTTTGCTAGTTGGCTGGTTTGAACCAGGAGAGGCTCTATTGTTGGGTACCGATTTGGTACCGGATGCCTTGGATAAGGTCAAGGTTATTCAGGATCGACTTCGCACAGCTCAGTCTAGGCAAAAGAGTTATGCCAACCGTAAGGTTCGTAATATTGTATTCATGGTTGGAGAAAGAGTATTGCTCCGGGTTTCACCTATGAAAGGTGTAATGAGGTTTGGAAAGAAGGGCAAGTTGAGCCCTAGGTATATTGGACCCTTTGAAATTCTTGAAAGGGTGGGTGAAGTAGCCTACAGACTTGAACTACCACCTAGTTTATCATGATGATCCGTCCTATGCATTAGATTTCAACTCAGTCCAATTGGACAAAGATTTAACTTATGAAGAGGAGCCAGTAGCTATTCTAGCCCGTCAGGTCCGACAGTTGAGGTCTAAGAGTTATCCATCCGTTCGAGTGCGATGGAGAAGTTAGCCGGTAGAAGCATCTACCTGGGAGTCCGAGTCGGACATGTGGAGTAAATATCCACACCTTTTCACCAGCTCAGGTACTTTTCTAATTCCGTTCAAGGACGAACATTTATTTTAGAGGTGGAGAATGTGATGACCCAAAAGGTCATCTTTAAATTTAATAATTAATTCTGTATTCTAAGACCTCGAAAAATATTATTTATCATTTCGCGACTTGCGTGCAGTCCGTATAATTTTTCGAAAGTTTTTATATGAAAAATTGATTAAAATGTGAAATAGAGCCTTAAAACTCAACTGAGTTGACTTTGGTCAACATTTTGAGCAAAGAGATCCGGATCAATATATTTGACAGTTCCGTATCATGATTTGGGACTTGGGCGTATGCCCGAAATTTAATTTGGAGGTCCCTAGCTCAAGTTATGACCATTTAACGGAAACTACAAATTTAAAGGCTAAAGATTTCCAAATTTGACCACGGAGTTGACTTTTTGATATCGGGGTCGGAATCCGATTCTGGAAATTTGAATAGCTCTGATATGTCATTTATGACTTGTGTGCCAAATTTGAAGTCATTCCGGATTCATTTAACATGTTTCGGCATAAAATTTGTAAATTGAAAAGTTTGAAAACTTAAAAGTTCGAATCGAGGTATGAATTATAATTTCAGCGTTGTTTGACGTGATATGAGACCCCGAGTAAGTCCATATTATGTTATGGGACTTGTTGGTATATTCGGACGGGGTCCTAAGTACCCCGAGTGTGATTCGAATTGAAATCAGAACAAGAATCAGACTTAAGCAAAGTCGGACGGGGTGCCTTCGCTTCTGCGAAGTCGTGGCCGCAGAAGCGAGCTCACATAAGCGAGCCATGCCTCGCAGAAGCGGATAGTCTGCAAAAGCGGATGAGCTGTCGCAGAAGCGGCCCACGCATCGCAGAAGGGAAAAAGGGGAAAGGGGCAGCCTTGTGCAAAAGCGGACTCCTCTTCGCAGAAGCGAGTGTGCAGATGCGAAAATTGGTCCGCAGATGCGAAAAAGCTGGGTAAAATACATAAAATCGGGTTTTAGCCATTTTTACTCATTTTTGAGTTTTGAGTCTCAGATTTTGGCGATTTAGAAGGGGTTTTTCACGACTTTGAATTGGGTAAGTGTTCTATAACCAAACGTGATTATATTTCTTAAATCCATGTCTATATTCATCATTTATTTCGGATTTAGATGGAAGAAATTGAAATTTTTGTAAAACTTTCCAAAAACAAAAAATTAAGATTTGAAGGTCCATTTGATATCAGAATTTGGTAATTTTTATATGATTGGACTTGTCTCGAAACGGGTGTCCGGATTACGTATGTTTATCCGAGATTCGAGACATGGGCTCCACTGATGAATTTTGAGATGAATTTCGGATTTTAATCCAAAAAATTAGTAAATTCATATGGAATTAATTCCTACGATTTGTATTGAGTATATTATATTATTTATGACTAGATTTGAGGATTTCAGACACGAATTCGCGAGGCAAAGGTTTATTGGATTCTTGAACTTGGTTGTAAAGCGAGGTAAGTGCCGTGGTTAACCTTGACTTGAGAGAATAGAACCCTTAAATTATTTGTTATTTGAGATGCATGTGTATGACGTATAGGCAAGGTGACGAGTGTCTATACTTCGTCAAATTAATTGTTTGCATGATTACTTGAAAAATCATAAATCATTTTAAAACATGAATTAATTATTATATTAATTGTTTCACTCATATTCCTTATCAAATATTAATTCTTGAATTCCTGCAATAATTGTCACATGCTCATTTGATCATTATTCGTGAAACTATTATTCATTTAATTATTGATGAATATTTTGGAAGGTGAAGTCAGTATTTTGGTATTGAATTGATTGATAAGTGTATATCCCCGCACTTAAATACTAATCCGAATTTATATTATTATTTTCATGGTAAGGAAGAGTGTAAAAGCACGAAGGGTGTTACCGTGCCCATTTGTGAGTGTAAAAGCACGAAAGGTGTTGCCGTGCCATTTATGAGTGTAAAAGCACGAAGGTTATTGTCGTGCCAATTGTGAGTGTAAAAGCACGAAGGGTGTTGCCGTGTCATTTATGAGTGTAAAAGCACGAAGGGTGTTGCCGTGCCAATTGTGAGTGTAAAAGCACGAAGGGTGATGCCGTGTCAAATGAGAGTAAAAGCACGAAGGGTGGTGCTGTGCCATTTTTATATTATCAATTGCTCATTTTATTGTTGATACATTAACTGGCTGCTAAGTGACACTCCTCCTGTTAAAATTATTATATCCTTCCCCTTTGCATGTTCCCGCCCAATTTATAAATTGTTTTTTATTGTATTATTGTTACTTCGTATTTATATATATTTGTACATGTTGTTTATGTACGTGTCTTGTCATAGCCTCGTGTGATGACCCAAAAGGTCATCTTATGTTTTAGAACTCGAATCTGCGCTCTTAAGCCTTAAAAATCTCATTTTAACCCTCTTCGATTTGCGTGCACAGTCCGGACAGGTTTCCGGAAAGCTTTTATGTTGAAAATTGATGAAAATAAGAACTTTTGCCTTAAAAGTTGAATTTAGTTGACTTCGATCAACATTTTTGGTAAACAGGCCTGGATCCATGTTTTGACGATCCCGGTGGGTCCGTATCGAATTATGGGACCTGGGCGTATGCCCGGAATCGAATTCGGATGTCCCTAGCTCGAGTTATAAATTTTTGATGAAAATTAGGAGTCTGGAAATTAGTTGTTTTTAAGAATTGATTGATGTTTGGCAATGTTAGTACCGGGTTCATATTTTGGTTCTGGAGCCCGGTACAGGTTCATTATGATATTTAAGACTTGTCTGTGAAATTTGGTGAGAAACAGAGTTGATTTGACGTGATTCGGACGTCCAGTTGGGAAGATATGAATTTTAAAGTGTTCTTGAGAATTTTATTCGCTTTGGTGCTAAATTCGTAGTTCTAGGTGTTATTTTGGCGATTTGATCGCACGCGCAAGTTCGTATGATATTTTTAGACTTGTGTGCATGTTTGGTTTGGAGCCCCGAGGGCTCGGGTGAGTTTCGGATAGGCCACAGGATGTTTTAGACTTAGAAAATCTAGTATTTTGCTGCAGCAGGTGTTCTGGCATGTCCTTCTTCGCATTCGCGAAGGTACTCTCGCGAACGCGAAGAGTAAACTGGGCAGCTGAAATTTTCTTCTTCGCGAACGCGAAGCGATGGGGGCGTTACCCTTCGCGAACACGACCAGCTCCTCGCGAACGCGTTGTGTTAGGCACACCTGGGGAAGAGTCGATCGTTCCTTCATCGCGAACGCGAAGGCCAGGGGGTAGCCTACGCGAATGCGAACACGGTCTCACGAACGCGAAGGCTTGGCAGCCTATACTCTTCGCGAACGCGATGAACACTGTCGCCCAGCACTTAACAGAATCCAAACATGGGATTTAGCCAAAAAATTATTTTTCTCCAAAACCAAACGGTGTAAGGCGATTTTTCAAGAGCCATTTCTTCCCCAAAGTGTTGGTAAGTGATTCTAAACCATTTTCTTTCAATTACCCATTACATTTCTTGAATTATCAACCTAAAATCTAGAGTTTTCATGGTAGAATTAGGGGTTAGGATAGAAAACTAGGGATTTCAGAAATTTAGAAATTTAGACCTCAATTTGAGGCCGGATTCCAAAACTAATTACATATTCGGGTTTGGGGGTGAATGGGTAAATGGATTTTGGTCCGAACCTCGAGTTTTGACCAAAGCGGGCCCGGGGTCGATTTTTCTACTTTTTGGAGGAAAATTTGAGAAATTTAATTTATGCAATATAATTGATTTCTTTAGCAATATTTGATATTATTGAGTTATTTTTGAATAGATACGAGTGGTTTGGAGGTGAATTTGAAAGGAAAAGCTATGATTGAGAGTTAAGTGGCCTTCAGAGCAAGGTAAGTGTTGTGTCTAACCCTGACTTGAGGAAATTAGGAACCTTAGATTACTTGCTAAGTGAAATTCATGTGAGCGGCGTATATGTGAGGTGACGAGTACTTATGCGCCGCCAATTTACCTGTTTTTCATGTTTCTCTATTTTTCTTATATTGTCTCATTCATATGCCTAATTGCTACGTGTTATACTAATGTTGTTCAATTTATCGTTCTTATCATGTTTACGGATTTTTTGGTGATAATTGAGTTTTTATTTCAAAGTTGAGATTGATATTATGGAACCAAATATTGAAGTAAGGTTTGTACTTGTTATTCTATCTCCCTGTTGTTATTTATGCATTGTATTATGGTAAGGGAGAGTGTTAATGCACGAAGGGTGGTGCCGTGCCATATTGTGGGTGTTAATGCACGCAGGGTGATGCCGTGCCATATTGTAAGTGTTAATGCACGAAGGGTGATGCCGTGCCATATTGTGAGTGTTAATGCACGAAGGTTGATGATGTGCCATATTGTGAGTATTAATGCACGAAGGGTGATGTCGTGCCATGATATGAGAGTTAATGCACGAAGGGTGATGCCGTGTCGTTTCTATTTATTTTATGGTGAGATTGAGAGTAAAAGAACGAAGGGTGATGCCGTGCATTTTTCCTTTATTGTATTCACTATTCCTGTTGGTTCATGGTATGTTGACTGCTCCGGTTATCATTCTGTTATATATCTTTATCTCGTATTCCCCTCAGCATGTTCCCCTCCCGACATTTCCTGCTTAGTTCTTCATTTCTGTTATTTGTATATACACTGTTAAATTGTACAGGTTGATTTGTAGGTGCCTTGCCTTAGCCTCGTCACTACTTCGTCGAGGTTAGACTCGACACTTACCAGTACATGGGGTCGATTGTACTGATACTGCACTCTGCACATTCTGTGCAGATTTTGATACCGGCTTGGGTTGATAGAGATTTTTCTATTGGTTCGCTGTCCGGAGACTCAAGGTAGATCTGTCGGTGTTCACAGACCTTGAAGTCCCCGTCTGTCTTTTCTGTTCTACTGGTTCTTTCGTTTAGACATTTGTATTTCTTTCAGACTATTACTTGTAGTAAATTCTAGAACGCTCGTGAATTGTGACTCCAAATCCGGGTGGTAGTAATTAATTCAGTTTTATGATATTTCGTACTTATTATGTTTCATCTTAGTTAATTATCCTTAATTACTGAATGGGAATAAGGAATTGGTTTAATGATTCTCTAACGTTGGCTTGCCTAGCAAGTGAAATGTTAGGCGCCATCACGGTCCCGTTGATGGAATATTTCGGGTCGTGACACCTCGTCACTACTTCGTCTAGGTTAGGCTCAATACTTACCAGTACATTGGGTCGGTTATACTGATACTGCACTCTACACTTCTTGTGCAGATTTCGGAGTTGGTCCCAGCGACGTACTGTAGATTTGCTCGGATGCAGCTACTAGTGGAGACTTGAGGTATAACTGCACATCGTTCGCAGTTCTGAAGTCCCTTTCTATATTGTCCCGGCTGTGTATTATATTTCAAACAACTTGAATTTTATTCAGACCTTTATTTGTATTATTCTAGAAGCTCGTGCACTTGTGACTCCAGTGCTGGGATGGTATTTAGATTTTGCTATTAATATAGATTATTCACTACATTTCAGACCTTACTTCCGCATTTGTTTATTTGTTATTAATTAATTTAAAAATTGTTTTAAAATGACTAATATTATTCTAACGTTGGCTTGCCTAGCAAGTGAAATGTTAGGCGTCATCACGGTTCCGAAGGTGAAAATTTCGGATCGTGACAGCCTTGGTATAATTATCTTCTCAATTTTAATTGCTATCTTCTAGAATACTTAAACCTCGTCTTTTCTATTTTAACATACATGTCATGCATGAAATCTATATCTTTATCAAATATACCTATTCAATAAGTATTATGAAGGATTGAATTGCATATTAGTTACTCTTATCTACTAAAAATTAAGTAACAAAATTAAGGGAAAGATCCACATGTCACATGTACCCTTCTAGATTATTCGATATCTTATTTGATATCTTCCTCCTGTTGTCATTTTTTTTCTTTTCATTAGCCTTATCACAAACAAGGTACTCTCCTTTCTCTCCCCGTTTAGCTAAACAGGATTTAGATAGAGGGAACATAAACTCAACAATGAAACGTTTATAATACGTGAAAATAAATTAAAGTGGGATTTAGATAAAGAAAAAGGGTAGAAGGAATTAATATATTTAAAAATGATTGATTTTAGTGTTGCTTTGTACATGTACTTTCCTGAAATGATCCAACTGAAGTAAATATACACTACTCAATATGTAAGAAGTACATTGCCTATGTAACTTGAGGAATGCAACAAAGTAAAACAATAGAATAGGAGCTCACAGAACTTAACACAAGTACATATAAGATCTTGTCTACAAGAGAGCAAATACATAATTTATTGGACATCCATATTTATAGTCATTTATTTTATGAATGATTTACTGCAAAATTGTAACGACTCCGCCGGTCGTTTTGAATATTATAACCCCTTCCTCCATTTACAGCTCAATTTATGTCTTGCAATTGATTTATGACTTATCGGATTAGTTAGTTCGGGTCCGGAAGGAACTCGGAGTGAAATGAGACACTTAGTCTCATAATTGAAAATTTAAGTTAGAAAAGTGTGCCGGATATGGACCTATATGTAAATGACCTCGGATTTGAATTTTGATGATTCCAATAGCTCCGTATGATAATTTTGGGCTTTGGAGCGTGTCCGGAATATTATTTGGAAGTCTGTAGAGGAATTAGGCTTGGAATGCCGAAAGTTTAATTTTTGAGAAGTTTGACCGGGGGTTGACTTTTTGATATCGGGGTCGAAATCCGATTCTGAAAATTAGAATACCTCTGTTATGTCATTTATGACTTGTGTGCAAAATTTAAGGTCAATCGGACGTGATTTGATAGGTTCCGGAGTCGTTTATAGAAATTAGAAATTTCAAAGTTCGTTAGGCTTGAATTGGGGGTGTAATTCATGATTTTAGCGTTGTTTGAGGTTATTTGAGGGTTCGACTACGTCCGTATGATTTTTTTAGGACTTGTTGGTATATTTGGTCGAGGTCCCGAGGGGCTCAGATGAGTTTCGGATGGTTAACGGGTTGGATTTTGGACTTGGAACTCTGCTGGAATTTTTCTGATGCACCATCTGGTTTCCTTCATTGCGTTCGCGAATGGAGCCTTCCGTTTGCGAAGAGGAACTGAGAGGCTGGCAATATTTGCTCTTCGCATTTGCGAAGAGAAGCACGCGTTCGTGAAGGGTGGACTGGGTGTGCATCGCGAACGCGAGAGGTGTTACGTGTTCGCGAAGAAGAGAGGAAGCAACTGAGGACCCCAGGCAATTGGTGTACGCGTTCGCGTAGGGGGTGTCGCGTTCGCGTAGTGAGGGGGAATGAAGCATCGCGTTCGCAATGGGTTGAACGTGTTCGCGTAGAAGGCTTTGAGGCAGAGGCATTTTGTGCTTCGCAAACGCGAGGGTGATGTCGCGTTCGCGAAGAAGAAAAGCCTGGGCAGTGAGTTTAAGTTCTGACGATTTAGAGCTTGGATTTGAGGCGATTTTGGGTGATTTTCAGAGGAAACAACGGGGTAAGTGTTCTTAACTCAATATTGATTAAATTACCCGAATTCATGGTTGTTTTTATCATTTAATTGGTGAATTGAGTTGGAAAGATTTGAAAACCCTCTTGGTTTAAATTGAAGATTTGAGGGTCGAGTTGGGGTCGGATTTTGGTAAAATTGGTATGGTTAGACTCATGGTTGAATGGGCTTCCATATTTTATAACTTTTGTCGAGTTCCGAGACGTGGGCCCCACAGGCAATTTTTGAGCTAATTTTCAGATTTTTATGGAAAATCATTATTTTCTTATGGAATTATTTCCAATGAATTTTATTGAATGAAACGAATTATTTATGACAAGATTCGAGGCGTTTGGAGACCAATTCACGAGGAAAGGACATTGCAAAATAAGAATTTCACGGCTTGATGTAAGTAACCGTTTTAAATCTGATCCTGAGGGTATTAAATCCTGGATTTTGGTATCATGTGATTATTTTGGAGGTGACGCACATGCTAGGTGACGGGCGTGTGGGCGTGCACTGAGGGGATTGTGACTTAGTCCATCCCGGAAAACTGTAAAGTTGAATATTTTATTGTTAGCTATATGCTCTCTATGTGTTGATAAAATTTGACTGTAAATCATGTTAGAAATCATGCTTAGGCTATGTGACAGTACTGTTGGGACCCACAGAGGTCGTGTACTTATTGAATTGCCTGCTAAATGCTATATGTGCTCAGTCTCAATTTTTACTTGCCCATTTTATCTCAGTCTCTATTATTATTATTAATACATCATATCATTGTTATTTGGGCTGATTTAATAATTATTGAGAGCCCGAGATACTAGAGAGATTTATGATTGAGTGAGGCCGAGGGCCTGATTGTGAGTTATTAATACTATAGCACGTGAGTTATCCGTGCAGCACATGATACTATAGCACGTGAGTTGGCCGTGCGGATCCTTATATTATACTATAGCACGTGAGTTGGCCGTGCGGATCCTTATATTATACCATGGCACGTGAGTTGGCCGTGCGGATCCAGATATTTATATTATGGTACGTGAGTTGTCCGTGCAGATTATAGCGCTTGGGCTGTAGGAGCCCCTCCGGAGTCTGTACACCTCCAGTGAGCGCGGGTACCCATTGAGTGAGTGATGAGGGCTGGGAGCTTAGGGAGTGATGAGGGCTGGGAGCCCAGTGAGTGATTGTTGTTCTGAGAGGTTGTACTTGAATTCCATTTGTTGTTGCACTTAGTTACTATCTGTCATTGTTGTGAAATTTCTGAAAGATTGTTGATATACGGATTACATGAACAGGAACTGTATAAAAATTGATTAGACATTAAACTGCCAGATTTGATAGCATGTCTATTCTTTGTTGGGATTACTGGAAATGAACCATAACTGTGTAGCTCATTTCTATCTTCAGTTCCTTATTTATTATTATTACTTGCTGAGTTGGTTGTACTCATACTACACCCTGCACTTCGTGTGCAGATCCAAGTGTTCACGGACATAGCGGGTGTTGATCCTTTCGCACGGTTGATTTTTAGGAGATTTTGAGGTAGCTACCGTATTTCGCAGACTTTGTCTCTCCTTCTCTATCTCTTTGTTTACCGTATTTGGTCTGAGACTATTATGGTATGAGTATTTTCCAGACTTATATTCATATTAGATGCTCATGTACTCAGTGACACCAGATTTGGAAAGTGTTTGTATTGTATTTAAATATTATATTTTCAATCTTGAGAGAAATTGTGGTTTGTTGAGATTTTCGGCTTGCCTAGTATTGAGATAGGCGCCATCATGACGGTTGAGATTTTGGGTCATGACAAGTTGGTATCAGAGCCTAGGTTACATAGGTCTCACGAGTCATGAGCAGGTTTGGTATAGTCTTGCGGATCGGTACGGAGACGTCTGTACTTATCTTCGAGAGGTTGTAGAACCCTTAGGAAAATTTCACTTTCTTGTATTCTATCATGCGAATTTGTTGATTCTGGAAACTAAATTTTTACTATTCTATTCTCTCATAGATGGTGAGGACACGTACTACCGGATCGGATGGTCAGCCACTAGTGCCACCAGTTAGGCCCGCGAGAGGCCAGGGCCGTGGTAGAGACCAGGGCTGAGGTAGAGGTCGAGGTGTAGCTCGAACCACAGTTGGAACAGCACCTGTAGTACCACCAGTCATTCCAGCTCAGGAGCAGATTCCATATATAGTTGAGCCGACAGGATCAGCTCAGGCACCAGCTGTGCCCATTGAGATTGCAGGCATTCAAGAGACTTTGGCCCAGATATTGGCAGCCTGCACTAGTCTTGCTCAGGTGGTTTCGGCTCAGGACGCACCTGCCACTTCTCAAGCTGGGGGAGGTACTCATACCCCCATTGCCCGTACACCAGACCAGGTAGTACAGGGACTTCAGATACCGGAGGCCCTACCAGCCCAGCTGGTTGCAACCCGGTAGTTCCTGTTATGGTAGATGATGAGCAGAGGAGACTTGAGAGATTTGAGAGGCTTCGACCTCCACCATTTAGTGGTACTGAGTCAGAGGATGCTCAGAATTATTTGGATAGGTTCCAACGGATGCTTTTGACAGAATGTATTCTGGAGACCAGTGGGGTCTCATTCACTACCTTTCAATTTTCTGGGGTTGCACTCAGATGGTGGGAGACTTACGAGAGGCGTAGGCCTGTTGGCACAGCACCCCTTACTTGGCATCAGTTCTCCATGGTCTTTTTGGAGAAGTTCGTACCTCAGTCCCGTAGAGAAGAGCTGCGCAGACAGTTTGAGCAGCTTCGCCAAGGTGATATGTCCGTGACGCGGTACGAGATGAGATTTTTTGAGTTGGCTCGTCACACAATCTGGTTGGTTCCCACTGATAGGGAGAGGATTAGGAGATTCATTGATGGCCTCACATATCAACTGCGGTTACTTATGACTAGGGAGAGAGTATCTGGTGCTACTTTTGATGAGGTAGTGGACATTACTCGGCAGATAGAGATGGTTCGTAGCCAGGAACGTGGAGAGAGAGGCTAAGAGGCCTCGTGGTCCGGGTGATTACAACGGTGTTCCTTCAGGGGGTCAGTTTCACCAAGGTAGGGGTCATTTTTACAGACACGCTCAGACGGGTCGTCTAGCTCATCGTGGTGCATCAGCTAGGCATGGTTCTTATAGTGTTCACTCAGGCCAATCTTCATTCAGTGCACTACCAGCGCAGAGTTCTCATCATGCCTTGTCCGCACAGGCTTCTGCAGGTCATCCCTCGGGTTATCAAGAGCAGCAGTTCCGTCAGAGGAAGGGTTATTTCTAGTGCGGAGAATTTGGTCATTTCAATAGAGAGTGTCCTAGGCTGTTAAGTGGGGTTTCAAAGCAGAGTTCTCGACCGACGGCACCAGCACCAACAGTGACACCACCCGCCCTGCCATCTCGGGGTGGGGGTCAGGCAGCTAGGGGTCGCTCAAGAGGGGGAGGCTGATCAGGAGGCGGACAAGCTCGATTCTATGCTTTTCCTACTAGGCCAGATGTTGTTGCCTCAGACGCAGTAATCACATGTATTGTTTTAGTGTGCCACAGGGAGGCTTCTATATTATTTGACCCTGGTTCCACTTACTCATATGTGTCATCGTATTTTGCTCATTATATGGAAATGCCCTGTGAGTCCTTAGTTTTACCTGTTTGTGTATCTACACCGGTGGGCAATATTATTACTGTGGATCGTATGTATCGGTCGTGTGTAGTAACTATTAGGGAACTGGAGACTAGAGTTGATCTCTTATTACTCGGTATGGTTGATTTTGATGTAATCCTGGGTATGGATTGGTTGTCTCTGTGTCATGCTATTCTGGACTGTCACGCAAATATCATGACATTGACGATGTCGGGGTTGCCAAAGTTTGAATGGAGGGGTTCTCTAGATCTTGTTCCTAGATGGGTAATTTATTATTTGAAGGCCCAACGTATGGTTGGAAAGTGATGCTTGTCATATTTGTCCTTTGTGAGAGATATTGATGCAGATGCTCCTATTATTGATTCAGTATCGGTCGTGCGAGACTTTCCGAATGTATTTCCTGCAGACCTATCGGGTATGCCACCCGACAGGGATATTGATTTTGGTATTGACTTGGTGCAGGGCACTCAACCCATTTCTATTCCTCCATATCGTATGGCATCAGCTGAGTTAAAAGAATTGAAAGAACAACTTCAGGAACTCCTTGAAAAAGGGTTTATTAGGCCTAATGTGTCACCTTGGTGTGCACCGGTTCTGTTTGTGAAAAAGAAAGATGGTACTATGCGGATGTGCATTGATTATAGGCAGTTGAACAAAGTTACAATCAAGAATAAATATCCATTGCTGCGTATTGATAATTTATTTGACCAACTTCAGGGAGCGTGGGTGTTCTCCAAAATTGATTTGAGGTCTGGGTATCACCAATTAAAAATTTGGGATTCGGATATTCTAAAGACGGCATTCAGGACTCGCTATGGCCACTATGAATTTCTTGTGATGTCTTTTGGGCTAACCAATGCCCCAGCAACATTTATGCATTTGATGAATAGTGTATTTCAGCCATATCTTGATTTATTTGTCATGGTATTCATTGATGATATTCTGGTGTACTCACGTAGCCAGGAGGAGCATGCACAACACTTGGGTATTATATTACAGAGGCTGAGAGAGGAGAAACTTTATGCCAAATTCTCTAAGTGTGAGTTCTGGCTTAGTTCGGTGGCATTCTTGGGACATATAGTGTCCGGTGAAGGTATTAAAGTGGATCCGAAGAAAATAGAGGATGTTCAGAATTGGCCCAGACCATCCTCAGTTACTGAGATTCGGAGTTGTCTCGGCTTGGCTGGTTATTATCGTCGTTTCGTGGAGGGTTTTTCGTCTATTGCATCGCCTATGACTAAATTGACCTAGAAAGGTGCTCCGTTCAGGTGGTCAGATGAATGTGAAGAGAGCTTTCAGAAGCTCAAGACAGCTTTGACTACAACTCCAATATTGGTGTTGCCTACAGGTTCAGAGTCTTATACTGTGTATTGTGATGCGTCGCTGATTGGTCTCGGCGCAGTACTTATGCAAGACGGCAGGGTGATTACCTATGCGTCCAGACAGCTAAAGGTACATGAGAAGAATTATCCAGCCCACTATCTTGAGTTAGCAGCTATTGTTCATGCCTTAAAAATTTGGCGGCATTACTTGTACGGTGTCTAGTGTGAGGTGTATATAGATCATCGGAGTCTACAATATTTGTTTAAACAGAAAGATCTTAATTTGCGGTAGTGAAGGTGGTTGGAGTTGCTTAAGGATTATGATATCACCATTCTCTATCATACCGAAAAGGCCAATGTAGTGGCTGATGCCTTGATTCATAAAGCGGATAGTTTGGGCAGCTTAGCATACTTACCGGTAGCAGAGAGGCCTTTAGCCTTGGATGTTCAGGCCTTGGCTAATCAATTTGTTAGATTGGATGTTTCCGAGCCGAATCGAGTTTTGGCCTGTGTGGTTTCTCGGTCTTCTTTATATGATCGCATCAGAGAGCGCCAGTATGATGATCCCCATCTGCTTGTTCTTAAGGACAAGGTTCAACACGGTGATGCTAAGGAAGTCACTATTGGAGACGACGATGTATTACGGATGCAGGGCAGGCTATGTGTACCTAATGTAGAAGGTTTGCGTGAGCTGATTCTCCAGGAAGCTCACAGTTCGCGGTACTCTAATTCATCCAGGCGGCGCGAAGATGTATAAGGATTTGAGACAGCACTATTGGTGGAGGCGGATGAAGAAAGATATAATTGGGTTTGTATCTTGATGTTTAAATTGTCAACAGGTAAAGTACGAGCACCAGAGACCGGGCGGATTGCTACAGAGACTTAAAATTCTGGAGTGGAAGTGGGAGTGTATTACCATGGACTTTGTAGTTGGACTCCCATGGACTTTGAGAAAGTTTGATGTTGTTTGGGTGATAGTAGATCGGTTGACAAAATCTGCGCATTTTATTCCAGTCGGTACTAATTATTCTTCGGAGCGGTTGGCTGGGATTTATTATCGCGAGATTGTTCACCTACACGGTGTGCCGGTGTCCATTATTTCAGATCGAAGTACGCAATTTACCTCACAGTTTTGGAGGGCAGTGCAGCGAGAGTTGGGCACACAGGTTCAGTTAAGTACAACATTTCACCCTCAGACGGACGGACAGTCCGAGCGCACTATTCAGATATTGGAGTATATGCTACGCGCTTGTGTCATTGATTTTGGGGGTTCTTGGGATCAATTTCTGCCACTCACAGAGTTTTCTTACAATAATAGCTACCAGTCATGCATTCAGATGGCTCCGTATGAAGCTTTATATGGGAGACAGTGTCGGTCTCCGGTGGATTGGTTCGAGCCAGGTAAGGTTAGGCTATTGGGTACTGACTTGGTCTAGGATGCTTTAGATAAGGTCAAAGTGATTCAGGAACAGCTTCGCACGGTACAGACTAGACAGAAGAGTTATGCCGACAGGAAGGTTCGTGATGTTGTCCACATGGTTGGCGAGAAGGTTCTGCTAAGATTTCACCCATGAAGGGTGTGTTAAGGTTCGGGAAAAAGGGCAAGTTGAGCCCTCGGTATATTTGGCCTTTTGAGATACTTAAGAAAATTAGGGAGGTGGCTTATGAACTTTCTTTGCCACCTAGTCTATCGGGTGTTTATCCAGTGTTCCATGTATCCATGCTCTGAAAGTATGTCGGGGATCCGTTTCATATTCTGGATTTCAGTACAGTACAGTTGGACGGTAATTTGACTTATGATGTGGAGTCGGTGGCTATTTTAGACCGGCAAGTTCGAAAGCTGAGGTCAAAGAACATAGCATCAGTGAAGGTACAGTGGAGAGGCCAGCCAGTTGGAGAAGCTACTTGGGAGACTGAGCAGGAGATGCGGAACAAATATCTACACTTATTTGAGTTTTCAGGTATTATTCTAAACCCGTTCGAGGACGAACGTTTGTTTAAGAGGGGGAGAATATAACGACCCAGCCAGTCGTTTTGAATATTATAACCCAATTCCCCCTATTTACTGCTCAATTTATGTCTTGCAATTAATTTATGACTTATCGGGTTAGTTGGTTCGGGTCCGGAAGGAACTCAGAGTGAAATGAGACACTTAGTCTCATAATTGAAAATTTAAGTTAGAAAAGTGGACCGGATATAGACCTATGTGTAAACGACCTCGGATTTGAATTTTGATGATTTCAATAGTTCCATATGGTGATTTTGGGCTTAGGAGAGTGTCCGGAATATTATTTAGAAGTCCGTAGAGGAATTAGGCTTGAAATGCCAAAAGTTTAATTTTTGAGAAGTTTGACCGGGGGGTTGACTTTTTGATATCGGGGTTGGAATCCAATTCTAAAAATTTGAATACCTCTGTTATGTTATTTATGACTTGTGTGCAAAATTTGAGGTCAATCGGACGTGATTTGATAGGTCCCGGAGTCGTTTGTAGAAATTAGAAATTTTAAAGTTCGTTAGGCTTGAATAGGGGTGTAATTCATGATTTTAGCATTGTTTGAGGTAATTTGAGGGTTCGACTAAGTCCGTATGATGTTTTAGGACTTGTTGGTATATTTGGTCAAGGTCCCGAGGGGCTCGGATGAGTTTCGGATGGTTAACGAGTTGGATTTTGAACTTGGAACTCTGTTGGAATTTTTCTGATGCACCATCTGGTTTCCTTCATCGCATTCGCTAATGGAGCCTCACGTTCGCGAAGAGGAGCTGAGAGGCTGGCAATATTTGCTCTTCTCATTCGTGAAGAGAAGCACGCATTTGTGAAGGGTGGACTGGGTGTGCATCGTGAACGCGAGAAGTGTTACGCATTCGCGAAGAAGAGAGGAAGAAGCTGAGGACCCCAAGCAATTGGTCTACGCGTTCACGTAGGGGGTGTCGTGTTCGTGTAGTGAGGGGGAACGAAGCATCGCGTTCGCGATGGGTTGAATGCGTTCACGTAGAAGGCATTGAGGCAGAGGCATTTTGTGCTTCGCAAATGCGAGGGTGATGTCGCGTTTGCGAAGGAGGAATTTGGACGGGAGATATTTTATGCTTCGCGAACGCGAGACACTGACCGCATTCGCGAAGAAGAAAAGCCTGGGCAGTGAGTTTAAGTTCTGACGATTTGGAGCTCGGATTTGAGGCGATTTTGGGTGATTTTCAAAGGAAACAACGGGGTAAGTGTTCTTAACTCAATATTGGTTAAATTACCCGAATTCATGGTTGTTTTTATCATTTAATTGGTGAATTGAGTTGGGAAAATTTGAAAACCCTCTTGGTTTAAATTGAAGATTTGAGGGTCGAGTTGGGGTCGGATTTTGGTAAAATTGGTATGGTTAGACTCGTAGTTGAATGAGCTTCCGGATTTTATAACTTTTGTTGAGTTCCGAGACGTGGGACCCACGGGCGATATTTGAGCTAATTTTCGGATTTTTATGGAAAATCATTATTTTCTTATGGAATTATTTCCAATGAATTTTATTGACTGAAATGAATTATTTATGACCAGATTCGAGGCATTTGGAGACCAATTCACGAGGAAAGGACATTGCAGAATAAGAATTTCACGGCTTGATGTAAGTAACAGTTTTAAATCTGGTCCTGAGGGTATTAAACCCCCAATTTTGGTATCATGTGATTATTTTGGAGGTGACTCACATGCTAGGTGACGGGCGTGTGGGCGTGCACCGAGGGGATTGTGACTTGGTCCATCCCGAAAAACTGTAAAGTTGAATATTTTGTTGTTAGCTATATGCTCTCTATGTGTTGATAAAATTTGACTGTAAATCATGTTAGAAATCATGCTTAGGCTATATGACAGTACTGTTGGGACCCATAGAGGTCGCGTACTTATTGAATTGCTTGCTAAATGCTATATGTGCTCAGTCTTAGTTTTTACTTGCACATTTTATCTCAGTCTCTGTTATTATTATTAATACATCATATCATTGTTGTTTGGGCTGATTTCATGATTATTGAGAGCCCGAGATACTGGAGAGATTTATGATTGAGTGAGGCCGAGGGCCTGATTGTGAGTTATTGATACTATAGCCCGTGAGTTGTCCGTGCAACATGTGAGTTGGGCGTGCGGATCCTTATATTATACTATAGCACGTGAGTTGGCCGTGCGGATCCTTATATTATACTACGGCACGTGAGTTGGCCGTGCGGATCCTTATATTATACCATGGCACGTGAGTTGGCCATGCGGATCCAGATATTTATATTATGGCACGTGAGTTGTCCATGCAGATTATAGCGCTTGAACTGTAGGAGCTCCTCCGGAGTCTGTACACCCCCAGTGAGCGCGAGTACCTATTGAGTGAGTGATGAGGGCTGGGAGCCCAGGGAGTGATGAAGGTTAGGAGCCCAGTGAGTGATTGTTGTTCTGAGAGGCTGTACTTGAATTCTATTTGTTGTTGCACTTAGTTGCTATCTGTCATTGTTGTGAAATTTCTGAAAGATTGTTGATATACGGATTACATGAACAGGAACTGTATAAAAATTGATTTGACATTAAACTTTCAGATTTGATAGCATGTCTATTCTTTGTTGGGATTACTGGAAATGAACCATAACTGTGTAGCTCGTTACTATCTTCAGTTCCTTATTTATTATTGTTACTTGCTGAGTTGGTTGTACTCATACTACACCCTGCACTTCGTGTGCAGATCCAGGTGTTCCCGGACATAGCAGGTATTGATCCGTTTGCGCGGTTGATTTTCAGGAAATTTTGAGGTAGCTGCCGTATTTCGCATACCTTGTCTCTTCTTCTCTATCTCTTTGTTTACCGTATTTGGTCTCAGACTATTATAGTATGAGTATTTTCCAGACTTGTATTCATATTAGATGCTCATGTACTCAGTGACATCAGGTTTTGGGAAGTGTTTGTATTGTATTTAAATATTATATTTTCAATCTTGAGAGAAATTGTGGTTTGTTGAGATTTTCGGCTTTCCTAGTATTGAGATAGGCGCCATCACGACGGGTGAGATTTTAGGTCGTGACAAAAATATTTTTATACTTCGTTAGAATTGGCTTGTACTCTTACTTCACATGAAGAAGCTTGGGATACATATTAAAATAATAGTTGGAGAAGAAATAGTCAAATGTAAATGATCCATTGTCCATCTACTCACATGCACTAAACATAATTATGCTACCTAATTGTAATTTATTATTATTCTTGTTGTTTGGTTTTATTTTTAACACTTATGCACTAATTTAAAATAGAATCTCGTAAATTTCTGTAATAAGCTAATTTTCTGTGAAGAATCTATGCATATGCCCCAAATTTATAATATAAGAATTATCAATACTAATTAAGAGTAATTTATGAAACTCTTACTATGTCTTATTTCATATTTTAAGATATTTAAAAACTAATAAATTCGCGAACTTTGGAAAAAAATTATTTTTCTTCTTTTTCTCTCTCTCTATAAAAATAATTTGCAACAATATATGTACGCAACTACAAACATCATAACCAAGCTTTAAAAACCAATGAAACTCAAATATTGAAATAATCAATGTAACTATCTATGTGTATATACAAGTCTAAAAGAGAAAAAATATTATCAAAACATCTTGCAAGGTGAAAGCTAAATTCAAAAAACGCAAAAAGAATTACTTGATTAGGTGAAAACACTACTAAAATATTGGCTAATTTCGTCCGGAAAATCGACCGAAATCAGTCATAAATTGAGAAAAAGCGATCGATTTCTGACCGCTTTTAATTAGTCGGAAAAATGATGGACGCCAAGTTGTTTCGACCGAAATCGGTCGAAAATTTCAATGCATTGACTGACGGTCAAACTACATTTACCGACCGAAATCGGTCAGTATTAATTAATTTTTTTTATTTAATTTTCAAAATACCGACCGAAATCGGTCAGAATTAATTAAATTTTTTAATTTATTTTTCAAAATACCGACCGAAATTGGTCAGTATTAATTAAATTCTTTTTATTTAATTTTTAAAATACCGACCGAAATCTGTCGGTATTAATTAAATTTGTTTTATTTAATTTTCAAAATACAATACCGACCGAAATCGGTCGGAATTTTAAATATATAATAATATGAGAAATATACACATATATATATATATATATATATATATATATATATATATATATATATAGAGAGAGAGAGAGAGAGAGAGAGAGAGAGAGAGAGCTTATAGCTTATATACCAATTACTTAACCAATGTACGATATATTTAATTCTGGTTAGTTAATATATTTTTTTATATAAAATAATTAATGTGTTATTTCAGGATTATAAATGAAATTTTAGAAAAAATAACTTAGCTTATTTTTACATTAAAATGTAATTATATTTTTTTCACTTGAAATATTTTTTTATTGATTTATGGAATCCTTATTTAATGCAATCTTATTTTCATAAAAAGAAAGAAACAAACAAATAATAAAATGGATAGATTAGTAAATAAATATTCTATGGGAAGAGAAGTAGTGGGTTTTTCTATGAGAAAATAATTTTTTATTAAAAGTTTTCAAAAATTCCGACCGATTTCGGTCGGAATTTAAAATTATTTTCTTGTCCCACATCGGCTGAAATGGAAAAATAATTTTTTATTAAAAGTTTTTAAAAATTCTGACCGATTTCGGTCGGAAATTGGGAAATACTCTTGTCCCACATCGGCTGAAAGATGTGAGCTTTTCCATCTTATAAGTTGAGCTTTGATGCATAGGGTCCAACAGTTGTGGACTAACAAAAAATAAGAAAATATAGGAAGGTTTGTAGTTAGTGCTTAGTAATAAGATTTATTATTCTATATTTAGAATTAGAATTCAATAAAATAATAATAATAATATATACTAGTACTAATTAGTAATATACTAATAATATATAATATTGTGGTGCTATATATATATATATATATATATATATATATATATATATATATATATATATATATACATACACTAAGTGTGTAGTATATAAGCTATATTCGATATAACATTAGCTATATTGTAATGACCCGGCCGGTCGTTTTAAGTGTATTAGCGCCGATCCCCTATTTACTATTTCCCCCGTATCTTTTTCTGCCTATGTGACTTGTCGGGAGGTTTTATTTTTGGTTTCGGAGTGTTTTGGGACACTTAGTCCCTAAAACAGAAGCTTAAGTCTTAAGATTTTGATCGTAGTCGGAACTGTGTAAAGACGACCCCGGAATATAATTCCATCGATTTCGTTAGCTCCGTTAGGTAATTTTGGGTTTAGGGGCGTGTCCGGAGTGTGTTTTGGAGGTCTGTAGCTCATTTAGGCTTGAAATGGCGAAAGTCGAATTTTTGGAGTTTTGGGCCGGCAGTGAAATTTTTGATATCGGGATCGGATTTCGATTCCGAAAGTTGGAATAGGTCTGTAATGTTGATTATGACTTGTGAGCAAAATTTGAGGTCAATCGAACGTGATTTGGTAGGTTTCGGCATCAGTTGTAGAATTTTGAAGTTTCAAGTTCTTTAAGTTTGAATTGGAGGGTGATTCGTGATTTTAACGTTGTTTGATGTGATTTGAGAGCTCCACTAAATTCGTATGGTATTTTAGGATTGGTTGGTATGTTTGGTCGAGGTCCCGGGGGCCTCGGGTGAGTTTCGGATGCTTAACGGACTAGTTTTTGGACTTGAAAGATAGCAGATTTCTGGTATTTTTGTTGCAGATAATCCTTTATCGCGTTCGCGAGAGAGGTTTCGCGTTCGTGAGAGAGGTCTCGCGTTCGTGTAGAGCATCTGGGAAAGGCAGCTGAGTTGTTCTTCGCGTTCGCAACTTCATTCCCGCATTCGCGAAGATATGTAACACTAAGGCTACGCGTTCGCGATAAGGACCTGGCATTCGCGTAGAGTCAACGGTCAGATGGGTTCCATGCATGATAGCCTACACGTTCGCGATGGATGTCCCACATTCGCGACCAGTGCATTGCGTTCGCGATGAGTATATTTTGGTCTGAAGCAGTTTGTGCTTCGCGAACGCGAGGCTTTGACCGCGGTCGCGAAGAAGGGCATACCTGGGCAGTGCTTAAACATTCCAAAAACGAGGGTTTTGCCTTTTTATCAAAAACTTGAGTTGGGAGCTCGGATTTGGATGAGATTTTGAGGGAGTTTCAGAGATATCGATTGGGTAATGATTCTACACACTCCATTTTGGTTATATTCCACTAATCTATCATTAATTTCCCTTTTAATTTCGAATTTTGGGGTTGAAATTGGGAGAAAAATGGAAGAACTTCTTCAACAAAGATTTCGAGTTCTGAAAGGGGATTTGTGGTCGGATTTGAGTAATTTTTATATGGTTAGACTCGTGGGTGAATGGAAATTCGTATTTTATGACTTTTACCCGATTCCGAGATGTGGGCCCCACGAGTAATTTTTGAGTTAATTTCGGAATTTTCGTTAAATTATTGATTTCATTAATTAGATGAGTCTATTATGGTTGTATTTATGATATGTAATTGCTTTTGGCTAGATTCGAGCCATTCGGAGTCGGATATTCGTGGAAAAGGCATTCTTACCGATTGATTGAGCTTGGTTCGAGGTAAGTGGCTTATCTAACTTTGTGGGGGGGGGGGGGGGAATCCCCTTAAGATTTGGAACTATTGTGATATGTGAGCGTCGTGTATGTGAGGTGACGAGTACATACACGGGCTAGTTGTGGAAAAACCCAATTTTTCTTACTGAGCAGCAACCTGTTTTCCTTTTATTTTGAGTTATACCATTCTAATGAGTATTAATTTATTTTCACTCTTAATTGAGTTATTCCAACATGTGTAGCTATCATGTTTAGTCTAATACAGCATGTCTACGTGTTATAATTGCTTATGTGAACTCTGTGCAGCATGCTTAGTGAATTTCCTTCTTCTTCCTTGACTTGTACTTAGTCTAAATCGTAAGAGCTCGTGATGTAGTTGTATTTCTATTATTTGCACTGCATATTTACTTTGGGACTACGGAACGGTATTCCGGTAGAACCCCCCTGTACTGCATATTTACTTTGGGACTACGGAACGGTATTCCGGTAGATCCCCATGTACTGCATATTTACTTTGGGACTACAGTACTGTCACGACCCAAAATTCCCTCCTTCGAACCGTGATGATGCCTAACATTTCACATGCTAGGCAAGCCAACGTTAGAATAATATTAACAAATTTTTAAATAATTTTTAAATTATTAATAATCAAGAAAACAAAAGCGGAAGCAAAGTTTGAAATATAGTGAATAATCCATAAAAACAACGGTGTCTAAATACCATCCCAGAATTGGTGTCACAAGTGCACGAACTTCTAGAATAAATATAAATAAAGATCTGAATAAAATAAAGTTGTGTGAAAATAAACACACAGCTAAAGTAAAATAGACGGGGACTTCAGAACTGCGGACGCCATGCAGTTATACCTTAAGTCTCCTCTGGTAGCTGAAATCCGAGCAAGTCTATGGTACGTCTCTGGTAGCTGAAATCCGAGCAGAGTGTAGTATCAGTACAACCGACCCCATATACTGGTAAGTGCTGAGCCTAACTTCGACGAAGTAGTGACGAGGCTAAGGCGGGTCACTTACATTACCTGTACGCAATATTAGTAACAACAACAATAATAGAAATAAATCAGGTAATTCGTTTATAATAATTGAAGCCAACTCAACGGTCATAACCAATTTATCATTTCCATCAATTCTATTGCAGCGTGCAACCCACTCTCACAATATATTCACATTCAATTCTGCTGCAGTGTGCAACCCGCTCTCACAATATATTCACATTCGGTTCTGTTGTGGCGTGCAACCCGCTCCTCCAATATATTCATTTTAATTAAGTCTGTTGCGGCGTGCAACCCGATTCCCCATATATATATATATATATATATATATATATATATATATATATATATATATATATATATATGTATGCCGACTTTTAAATAAGTCTGTTGCGGCGAGCAACCCGATCCTCCAATATAGACTTTTAATAAGTCTGTTGCGGCGTGCAACCCGATACTCCAATATGGACTTTTTAATAAGTCTGTTGCGGCATGCAACCGGATCCTCCAATATATTCATTTCAATCAATTCTGTTGCGGCGTGCAACCCGCTCCTCCAGTATATTCATTTACCAATTCTTATAGGAGGAATTTTTCCAATAAATGCAACAATTAATATGACATTATAAGACAACAAGTATACAATAATTATGATTTAATCATGAAACAGACAATGTCAAATAGCAAATTATTATAGAAATCAGGAAAAAAATAGGCACTTTAATATTTAATATGTTAAATGTCAAATAGCAATTAAGACACATAATTCAAGTAGCATGTAACAATTAGTGCAGGAATTCAAGAATTAATATTTGACAAAGAATATGAGAGAAACAATTATTATAATAATTAATTCATGATTTAAAATAATTTATGATTTTTCAAGTAATTATGCAAACAATTAATTTGACGACGTATAGACACTCGTCACCTCGCCTATACGTCGTTCACATGCATTTCACATAGCAAATAATTAAGGGTTCTATTCCCTCAAGTCAAGGTTAACCATGACACTTACCTCATTTTGCAAATTCCAACCAATTACTCAACCATAACTTTTCCTTTTAAATTTGTCTTCGAAAGTTTCAAATCTATTCACAAACAATTCGATATATTCAATACTAATCATAGGAATTAATTCCATATAAATTTATAAATTTTCCGGATAAAAATCCGAAATTTATTAAAATATTCGGCAGTGGGACCCACGTCTCAAATCCCAAAAAAACTTATGAAATCCGAACACGCATTCCGAGACGAGTCCAATCATACAAAAATTATCCAATTCCGATATCAAATGGACCTTCAAATCTTTAATTTTCGTTTTTGGAAGATTTTATAAAAATCTGATTTTTCTTCCATAAATTTACGGATTCATGATATAAATGAGTATGAAATCATGAAATATAATCAATATAGGATAAGGAACACTTACCCCAATGTTTTCCCGTAAAAATCACCCAAAAATCGCCTTACCCGAGCTCAAAAATGGAAAAGGGTTGAAAATGGGACAAATCCCATTTTCCAGAACTTAAGTTCTATTTCTGGGACTTTTACCCTTCGCGAACGCGGTCAGTGCCTCACATTCGTGAAGCACAAATTTGTGTTGTCCCATTTTACACTTCGCGAACGCGAGGGATACTTCGTGAACGCGAGGGATACTTCGCGAACGTGAAGCTTGCCTAGCTTGGCCTTCGCGAACGCGAATGCAATTATCCTAGCCAACCTCTTTCCATTTGCGAACACGAGGCTTCGATCATGAACGCGAAGCTTTGAACCTCAAGCCTTCGCGAACGCGGTCACTCTGTCACGAACGCGAAGCACAAAACGTGCCAGCCCCAATTTGCTCTTCGCGTTCGCGAGAGTACCTTCGCGAACGCGAAGAAGAACACACCAAAACCAGATTTCCTAAGTCCGAAATCATTCCGTTAACCACCCGAAACCAACCCGAGCCCTCGGGGCTCCAAACCAAACATGCACCCAAGTCCTAAAATATCATACGAACTTGGTCGCGCGATCAAATCGCCAAAATAATACCAAGAACAATGAATCGGACACCAATTCAAAGGAAATTTTCAAGAAAACTTTAAAACTTATATTTTTACAACCGGACGTCCGAATCACGTCAAATCAACTTCGATTCTCACCAAATTTGGCAGATAAGTCATAAATATTATAGTGGACCTACATCGGTCTTCGAAACCAAAATACGGACCCGAGGTCAATAAATCTAACACCAGTAATTTCTTAAAAATCATTAAGCTTTCAAGCTTTTAATGTTTCATCAAAATTCCATAACTCGGGCTAGAGACCTCGGAATTCGATTCCGGGCATACACCTAAGTCCTAAATCACGATACGAACCTACCGGAATTATCAAAATACTTATCCGGGTACATTTGCTCAAAATATTGACCAAAGTCAACTCAGTTGAGTTTTAAAGCTCTATTTCAACTTTTAATCCATTTTTCACATAAAAACTTTCCGAAAAACTATACGGACAGCGCACGCAAGTCGAGGAATAATAAATGGTGTTTTTCGAGATCTTAGAACACAGAATTACTTATTAAATTTAAAGATGACATTTTGGGTCATCACATTCTCCACCTCTAAAACAAACGTTCATCCTCTAACGGAGTTAGAAAAAGTACCTGAGCTAGAGAAAAGGCGTGGATATTTACTCCGCATGTCCGACTCGGACTCCCAGGTAGATGCCCCTACCGGCTGACCTTTTCATTACACTCGAACTGAAGGATAACTCGTAGACCTCAACTGTCGGACCTCCCGGGCTAGAATAGCCACCGGCTCCTCCTCGTAAGTCAAATCTTTGTCCAATTGGACTGAGCTGAAATCTAACACATGGGACGAATCACCATGGTAATTTCTAGAGCATAGACACATGGAACACTGGATGAACCGCTGATAAACTAGGTGGTAATGAAAGCCTGTAGGCTACTTCACCCACCCTTTCAAGAATTTCAAAGGGTCTGATATACCTAGGGCTCAACTTGCCCTTCTTTTCGAACCTCATTACACCTTTCATAGGTAAAACCCGGAGCAATATTCTTTCTCCAACCATGAATGCAATATCACAAACTTTACGGCCGGCATAACTATTTTGCTTAGACTGAGCTGTGCAAAGTCGATCCTGAATAATCTTGACCTTATCCAAGGCATCCTGTACCAAATCGGTACCCAACAACCGAGCCTCTCCCGGTTCAAACCAACCAACTGGCGATCGGCATTGCCTTCCGTATAATGCCTCATACGGAGCTATATGAATGCTCGACTGGTAGCTATTATTATAAGCAAACTTCGCAAGTGGCAAGAAATGATCCCAAGAACCTCCAAAGTCTATAGCACAAGCGCGGAGCATATCTTCCAATATCTGGATAGTACGCTCTGACTGTCCGTCTGTCTGTGGATGAAATGCTATACTCAACTCCACCCGCGTGCCTAACTCATGTTGTACAGCCCTCCAGAAATATGAGGTAAACTGCGTACCTCGATCTGAAATGACAGATACGGACACACCGTGAAGGCGGACAATCTCACGAATGTAAATTTTAGCTAACCTCTCTAAAGAATAGGTAACTGCCACTAGAATAAAATGTGCTAACTTGGTCAACCTGTCCACAATGACCCAAACTGCGTCAAATTTTCTCTGAGTCCGTGGGAGCCCAACAACAAAATCCATAGTGATACACTCCCACTTCCACTCTGGAATTTCTAACTTCTTAAGCAGACCACCAGGTCTCTGATGCTCGTACATAACTTGCTGACAATTCAGATACCGAGCTACATATGCAACTATATCCTTTTTCATTCTCCTCCACCAATATTGTTGCCGCAAATCTTGATACATTTTGGCGGTACCTGGATGAATAGAATACCTAGAACTGTGTGCCTCTTCAAGAATTAATTCACGAAGCCCATCCACATTAGGCACACAAATACGACCCTGCATTCGCAGAACTCCATCTTCCCCCACAGCAACCTGTTTGGCATCACCGTGCCGCACTGTGTCCTTAAGGACAAGTAAATGAGGATCATCATATTGCCTCTCTCTGATGCGCTCATATAAAGAAGACTGAGCGACTGTGCAAGCTAGAATCCGACTGGGTTCTGAAACATCTAACCTCACGAACTGATTAGCCAAAGTCTGAACATCTGCAGCTAATGGCCTCTCACTAACCGAAATATACGCAAGACTGCCCATACTAACAGCCTTTCTACTCAAAGCATCGGCCACCACATTGGCCTTTCTGGGGTGATACAAAATTGTGATATCATAGTCTTTCAGCAACTCCAACCATCTTCTCTTCCTCAAATTAAGATCCTTTTGTTTGAACAGATACTGAAGGCTACGATGATCAGTAAATACTTCATACGAGACACTGTAGAGGTAATGCCTCCAAATCTTCAGCGCATGAACAATGGCTGCCAATTCTAAGTCATGAATAGGATAATTCATCTCGTGAACTTTTAACTGTCACGACGCATATGCAATTACCTTGCCATCTTGCATTAATACTGCACCAAGCTCAATGTGAGATGCATCATAATATACCGTATACGATCCTGAACCTGTGGGTAATACCAACACTAGCGTTGTAGTCAAAGAGGTCTTGAGCTTCTGAAAGATCACATCACACTCGTCTGACCATCTGAATGGGACACCTTTCTGGGTCAATCTGGTCAATGGGCTTGCTATAGATGAAAACCCTTCTACGAACCGACGATAATAACCTGCTAAACACAGGAAACTCCGGATCTTTGTAACTGAAGTAGGTCTAGGCCAATTCTGAACAGCCTCAATCTTCTTAGGATCCACCTTTATGCCTTCTGCCGATACAACATACCCCAAAAAAGCAACTGAGTCTAACCAAAACTTACATTTTGCAAAACTTGGCAAATAACTGATTATTCTTCAAGGTGTGAAGCACACTTCGAAGATGTTGCTCATGTTCCTCTCGACTGCTGGAGTAAATCAAGATATCATCAATGAATACAACCACAAAAGAATCCAAATAAGGCTTGAACACCCGATTCATCAAATCCATAAATGCTGCTGGGGCATTTGTCAACCCAAATTACATCACTAGGAATTTGTAATGCCCATACCAAATTCGAAAAGCTATTTTAGGGACATCAAATACCCTAATCTTCAACTGATGGTAACCAGACCTCAAATCGATCTTCAAAACTACCTTGGCACCCTGAAGCTGGTCAAATAAGTCATCAATTCTTGGCAGCGGATATTTGTTTTTGATAGTGGCCTTGTTCAACTGTCGATAGTCTATACACATCCGCATAGAGCCATCTTTCTTCTTTACAAATAATACTGGTGCACCCCAGGGCGAGACACTGGGTCTAATGAATCCTTGATCAAGCAAGTCTTGTAACTGCTCTTTCAATTCTTTCAACTCTGGCGGGGCCATACAGTATGGTGGAATAGAAATGGGCCGAGTGCCCAGAGCCAAATCAATACAGAAGTCAATATCTCTATCGGGTGGCATCCCCGGCAAATCTACGAGAAATACTTCTGGAAATTCACGAACAACTGGTACTAAGTCCATAGAAGGGACATCCGCACTGGGATCGCGAATATAAGCCAAATAGGCTAGATACCCTTTCTCTACCATACGCCGAGCTTTCATATAAGAAATAACCCTGCTTGCAGAATGGCTAGGAGTTCCATTCCACTCTAACTGAGGTAACCCTGGCATAGCTAGGGTCACTGTCTTGGCATGACAATCCAATATAGCATGATAAGGTGACAGTCAATCCATACCCAAGATGACATCAAAATCTACCATATCAAGAAGTAGAAGGTCCACACTAGTCTTAAGATTACTAATAGTAATCACACACGAACGATAGACATGATCTACTACAACAGAGTCTCCCACCGGTGTACACATAGAAGCACTCAGAGAATCACAAGGCACAACCAAATATGAAGCAAAATATGAGGACATATAGGAATAAGTAGATCCTGGATCAAATAGAATGAAGCATCTCTATGGCAAACTAGAATAATACCTGTGATTACATTATCAGATGACTCGGCCTCGGGCCTAGCTGGAAAAGCATAAAATCGGGGCTGGGCCCCACCACTCTGAATTGCATCCCTGGGACGGCCTCTGACTGGCTGGCCTCCACCTCGAATGGTCTGACCTCCACCTCTAATGGCCTGACCTCCACCTCTAGCTGCCTGACCCCTACCTCTAGCTGGCTGAGCAGGCGGTGAAGACACCGGTGCCTGTATGATGGCATGAGAATCCTACCGAGATCTGTTACTCGCCAATCTAGGGCAATACCTTCTGATGTGACCAATGTTTCCATACTCATAACACCCATCCTGATGCCGTGGCTGCTGAAGCTGAAGCTGACCCAGATGGGCCGGATAACCGCTGTAGTAACTCTGGAGTGGTGATGCACTGATAGGAGCTGAATGTGCACTGAATACTGGCTGCCCAGAGTAAGGCATAATAGGACCGTGACTCCCTGAATCATTGGGAGATACATGAAGTGCTGAATGAAAAGGTCTGGGAGGATGACCCCTACCAAAATTACCTCTGCCTCCAGACGAGGCACCACTGAAACCACCGAACTGACGAGGCCTCTTATCGGACCTCTACCCTCTCTCCTGTGCAAGAACCATCTCGATCGTCCTTGCGACATTAGCATCTGCCTGAAAAGAAATCTCACTTCCGATCTCTTTGGCCATCTGAAGCATGATAGCGTGAGTGAGTCCCTTAATAAACCTCCTCACTCTCTCTCCCTTTGTAGGTAGTAAAAGGAGAGCATGACCGGCCAAATTCACAAAACGGGACTCATACTGAGTAACAGTCATACTGCCCTGCTGTAGACACTCAAATTACTTGTGGAATTCCTCTCTTAGTGTGATAGGGAGGAACCTTTCTAGAAATAGTTGAGAGAACTACTCCCATGTAAGTGCAGTCGATCTGATTGGTCGGGTCAATGTATAATCTCTCCACCACCTCTTGGTGGAACCCTTCATCTGAAATACAGCAAAATCAACCCCATTGGTCTCAACTATACCCATGTTCCGCAGCACCTCATGGCAACGTTCAAGATAATCATGTGGGTCCTCAAAAGGTGTACCACTGAAGTGAACTGGAAAGAGCTTGGTAAACTTATCCAGTCTCAATAAGGCCTCAAAAGACATGGCAGGCCTATCACCGATCTGTGCCGCAACAACTGGCTAAACTACCCCAACTGGCAGGGCTGCTGGAACCTGAGTTTAGAGAGCCATCTACTCCGGAACAAGAGTAGTGGGAGTTTGTTCTCCTCCCCCAGCCTGTGAAAAGGCTGGTGCCATTGGAAATGTGCCATTATGGGCCACGCACTCCATAAGACTCACCAAAAGGACTAGAGCATCCTGAAGCACTGGAGTAGCTATGAATCCTTCCGGGACCTGAACTGGTCCAGCTGGTACATTCTGAACTGGGACCTCCTCCTAAAGGTCCACCTGAGGTTCTTCAACAGGTGCAGCTGCTCGAGCTCTGGACTGAGCTCTACCTCGGCCTCTAGCACGACCTCGACCTTTACCTCTACCCCTGGCCATAGTTGACACCGGGGGTTCTGGTCCCTGTCCATTGGTAGAGGTATTACGTGTTTTCACCATCTGCGAGAGAATAAGAGTAGAATGGTTCAATCATCGATGATAGAATAAATTCGCACGACAGAAGAAGAAAGAAGTGATGTTGTTCCTAAACTTCATAGCCTCTGAAAGATAAGTACAGACGTCTCCGTACCGATCCTTCAGACTCTACTAAGCTTGCTCATGACTCATGAGACCTATGTAACCTAGTGCTCTGATACCAACTGTCACGACCCGAAATTTCCTCCTTCGGACCGTGATGGAGCCTAACATTTCACTTGCTAGGCAAGCCAACGTTAGAATAATATTAACTAATTTTTAAATAATTTTTAAATTATTAATAATCAAGGAAACAAAAGCGGAAGAAAAGTTTGAATTATAGTGAATAATCCATAAAAACAACGGTGTCTAAATACCATCCCAGAATTGGTGTCACAAGTGCACGAGCTTCTAGAATAAATACAAATAAAGTTCTGAATAAAATAAAGTTGTCTGGAAATAAACACACAGCTAAAGTAAAATAGACTGGAACTTCAGAACTGCGGACACCATGTAGTTATACCTCAAGACTCCTCTGGTAGCTGAAATCCGAGCAAGTCTATGGTACGCCGCTGAGACCAACTCCAAAATCTGCACAAGAAGTGCAGAGTGTAGTATGAGTACAACCGATCCCATGTACTGGTAAGTGCTGGGCCTAACCTCGACGAAGTAGTGACGAGGCTAAGGTGGGTCACTTACATTACCTGTACGCAATATTAGTAACAACAACAATAATAGAAATAATCAGGTAATTTGTTTATACTAATTGAAGCCAACTCAGTAGTAATAACCAATTTATCATTTCTACCAATTCTGTTGCAGCGTGCAACCCGCTCTCACAATATATTCACATTTAATTTTGTTGCAACGTGCAACCCACTCTCACAATATATTCACATTCGGTTCTGTTGCGGCGTGCAATCTGCTCCTCCAATATATTCATTTTATTTAAGTCTGTTGTGGCGTGCAACCAGATCCCCCAATATATATATATATATATGTATGTATGTCGACTTTTAAATAAGTTTGTTGCGGCGTGCAACTCGATCCTCCAATATGGACTTTTAATAAGTCTGCTGCGGCGTGCAACCCGATCCTCCAATACGGACTTTTTAATAAATCTGTTGCGGCATGCAACCGGATCCTCCAATATATTCATTTCAATCAATTCTGTTGCGGCGTGCAACCCGCTCCTCCGGTATATTCATTTACCAATTCTTATAGAAGGAATTTCCCCAATAAATGCAATAATTAATATGAAATTATAAGACAACAAGCATACAATAATTATGATTTAATCATGAAACAGACAATGTCAAATAGGAAATTATTATAGAAATCAGGGAGAAAATAGGCAGTTTAATATTTAATATGCTAAATGTCAAATAACAATTAAGGCACATAATTCAAGTAGCATGTAACAATTAATGCAGGAATTCAAGAATTAATATTTGGCAAAGAATAGGAGAGAAATAATTATTATAATAATTAATTCATGATTTAAAATAATTTATAATTTTTTAAGTAATTATGCAAACAATTAATTTGACGACGTATAGACACTCGTCACCTCGCCTATACGTCGTTCACATGCATTTCACATAGCAAATAATTTAAAGGTTCTATTCTCTCAAGTCAAGGTTAACCACGACACTTACCTCGCTTTGCAAATTCCAACCAATTACTCAACCATAGCTTTTCCTTTTAAAGTTTTCTCCAAAAGCTTCAAATCTATTCACAAATAATTCGATATATTCAATACTTATCATAGGAATTAATTCCATATGAATTTATAAATTTTCCAGATAAAAATCTAAAATTCATTAAAATATTCGACAGTGGGACCCATATCTCAAATCCCAGAAAAACTTACGAAATTCGAACACCCATTCCGAGACGAGTCCAACCATATAAAAATTATCCAATTCCGATGTCAAATGGACCTTCAAATCTTAAATTTTTATTTTTGGAAGATTTTATAAAAATCTGATTTTTCTTCCATAAATTCACGGATTCATGATATAAATGAGTATGAAATCATGAAATATAATCAATATAGGATAAGGAACACTTACCCCAATGTTTTCCCGTGAAAATCGCCTTACCCGAGCTCAAAAATGAAAAAGGGTTGAAAATGGGACGAATCCAATTTTCAAGAACTTAAGTTCTGTTTCTGGGACTTTTACCCTTCGCGAACGTGGTCAGTGCCTCGCGTTCGCGAAGCACAAATTTGTGCTGTCCCATTTTACACTTCGCGAACGCGAGGGATACTTCGCGAACGTGAAGCTTGCCTAGCTTGGCATTCGCGAACGCGAAGGCAATTATCCTGGCTAGCCTCTTTCCCTTCACGATCGCGAAGCTTTGAACCTCAAGCCTTCGCGAACGAGGTCACTCTGTCACGAACGTGAAGCACAAAATGTGCCAGCCCCAATTTACTCTTTGCGTTCGCGAGAGTACCTTCACAAACGCGAAGAAGAACACACCAAAAGCCTGAAGTCTGCAGAAAACTAGATTTCCTAAGTCCGAAATCATTCCGTTAACCACCCGAAACCAACCCGAGCCCTCGGGGATCCAAACCAAACATGCAACCAAGTCCTAAAATATCATACGAACTTGCTCGCGTGATCAAATCGCCAAAATAACACCAAGAACTACGAATCAGACACCAATTCAAAGGAAATTTTCAAGAAAACTTTAAAACTTATATTTTTACAACCGGACGTCCGAATCACGTCAAATCAACTCCGATTCTCACCAAATTCGGCAGATAAGTCATAAATATTATAGTGGACCTACACCGGGCTCCGGAACCAAAATACAGACCCGAGGTTAATAAATCCAACACCAGTAATGTCTTAAAAATCATTAAGCTTTCAAGCTTTTAAATTTTTATCAAAATTCCATAACTCGGGCTAGGGACCTCGGAATTCGATTCCGGGCATACGCCTGTCACGCCCCAAACCTGAAGAGACGTGGCCGGCACCCGATACCATACTCGACCCGAGCGTACCACTCTGTAACTATGAACTCTAGAGGGGTAACCCTCAACCTAGGTCGATGAGGCCATATTCTGAATCATCTGAAAATATCATCTCTCTTATCTGAGGGGTAAACATACCCAAAAACTCATATATATTTAAATATATATATCTATATATAAATGTGCAGGCTGACGAGGCCGCCATGAATATCTACTGATATACAAACTATACAGGACTTGTCTACAAGCCTCTAGAGATAGTTGAACTGTATCATGGTCGGGACAGGGCCTCGACCTACCCATTAAACCTGTATATATAAAACAGACTCCAAGGTCTAGACCTGGTAACTCTGGGGAAGTGGAGCTTACCAACCAAGCTATCATTTAGCTCTGTCTACTGGGAAGGTCTATCCAGCTGTCTATCAGGACCTGCAGGCATGAAATGCAGCGTCCCCAACAAAGGGACGTCAGTACAAATAATGTACTGAGTATGTAAGGCAACAGAGTAACTGAAAGCTAAAACTGAACTGATGATATAATAACTGAATGTAACTGGGAGTCAAAAATAATATGAATATATGCTTACCTGTTGATACTGACTCAACTCTCTCCATATAGTATGTAAAATAGTTGTCCGGCCCTATAAGGCTCGGTATGTGTAACTGCCCTGCCGTAGTAGGCTCGCTCATAGGCGCTCGGCCATACTAGGCTCTGTATCTCGGCCATTCTAGGCTCGCTCATAGGCGCTCGGCCACAGTAGGCTCTGTATATAACTTACCATCTGATCAGAGGTTGCCCAATAGAGGCCTGCCCTTCGATTATAGCTCGATGGTGGTAAAAATACGGTAACACTGTATATATATACACTCTATGCTCTATTGGCTGAAATAAGCCAATACTAAACTGAATATGAAGTCCCGATAAGGGAGAATACTATAACTTCTGAGACTAGGATAATGTGAATAAATTCAGGAATACAAACTTCTCTTTATGCTTCGTTATCAAACTCATGTAGTTACGAGATCATGCCAAAATGAAGAAAGGTTTAGCCTTAACATACCTTATCACAATCTTTCCAATCACTAAGTTGAACTCACCTCTTTGCACCTTAATCTACAAGAATGATAATAATGCTATCGTTAAGTTACGAAAGGTACAACTATCGCACAACGAAAGACAAGCTTATTTTGTATTAAAACGGGCAGCATCTCCCCTATAATCCTTACTTCCTCCAAATTCAAGATAACACCAACAATACAAGAACAGAACAATAACAACATATATACATCATTTTCCAGCTCTATATACGCCATCAAATACTACAAAACAGCCCAACACACCCCAATCTCTTCATACACAAAACGACCACCGTAGTAGTATCAAACGACCCGAAAATATTATGATGAACGAACAGCCTAACACCCTACATTTATATGGTGTTTCTACACCCCCTTACTCCTCCAAAACTCCACAAAATATTAGTAAAACACGCAGCCCAACAGCAACACAAAACAGTTCACAAAACAGTCCGCTACAAGTGAATAACTCGAACTCACGGCTTCCGATCACCGTCCCGTGAGTTCTTACAAGTATAGAACGACTTACCATGAATTTACCGCAAAAAAAATGGATGAAAGAGAGAAGTAAACTCACCTTATTTGTTGGATAACTCAGCTCCTATCTTGGTTCTTCAAACTCTAGGTTTTACCTCCAATTAGAACTTGAAATGGAGAGAAAATCAATTAGGGTTTGTGGGAAAGTTTTGGGAGGAATTTTGCAGAGCTTATGTCTGGTTATTATGCTCTATTTTAAGTCTAATATATGAAGAAAATAGTCCTTTAAAAGGCCTCTTTGGACGACCCGAAATGGCCCATTTTTGGGCTCTCATTTAAGCAAGTAGGTGACACACCTACTTGTCACCTAGCAGCTTGCGCAGTATCGCATCAATGACCATATCTCTCTACTCCGATGTTGTATTGACAAACGGTTTAATGATTTGGAAAATAGACTCATAGATCTTTAATTTTATGGGTAGAACACCCCATAACTCTAAGTATATTGGGAGAAAATTGCAGTTACATTGGACCCAAAGTTTCAGTAAAACTTATGAATGTAACTTATGATGACTTTCATCGACTTTTGTTCCACAACTCGCTTGACTTCAAAACATAACACACGGATTCATACGACTAATATAAATCATAACATAATATCCTTATCATGTTAAGCACCCTAGTCTCACCCCAAAGGTACATGTTATAACATTCCCAACTTGTCGACTTTCGACGAAACATTATTTTCTTCAATTGCTTTAGCTTCTGAACCGTCCAACCCTCTTTGTACTTGTTGTTCATGATCTTAAATATTTGTAACCTCAGAGGTAACATGATTATCTTACTTTATATACTTTTAAAATATGATTTCATTTCTGAGCTTACATCAATTGACTTACGACGTACTCGTACGTATGAAAACATGGGTTGTAACAACGCCCAAGTCCTAAATCACGATACGGACCTACCAGAATTGTCAAAACACTGATCCGGGTACGTTTGCTCAAAATGTTGACCAAAGTCAACTCAGTTGACTTTTAAAGCTCTATTTCACCTTTTAATCCATTTTTCACATAAAAACTTTTCGGAAAATTGTATGGATTAGTGCACGCAAGTTGAGGAATGATAAAATAGTGCTTTTCGAGGTCTTAGAACACATAATTACTTATTAAATTTAAAGATGACATTTTGGGTCATCACAGGAACGGTATTCCGAGAGATCCTCCTGTACTACATATTTACTTTGGGACTACGGAATGGTATTTCGGGAGATCCCCTCCTGTCTTGCATATTTATTTTGGGACTACGGAATGGTATTCTGGGAGATCCCCCTGCACATTTACGTTTGGGACTACGAGACGGTATCTCAGGAGATCCCCTGTTGTATTTCTAGGTATTGAGCTGTCACGACCCAAAACTCCCACCACAGGCGTCGTGATGGCACCTACTCTCTAAGACTAGGTAAGTCGATTTCAATTACATTTTTGGAGCCTTTTTTTTGATTAAATAAGTAACCAAAACTTACAGCTGAACAAATATGAATGTACAACCTCCCAAGACTGGTAGTACTGAGTCACGAACTCTAACTGAATACATGGAATGATCACGAGGACCGAATATACAATACTGTTTGATTAAAAATTAACAGTACAATGAAATGAAAAGACTCCAAGGGACTGCGACGACCAAGCAGCTCTACCTTGAATCCTTACGATCCCGCTTTAACTCTTCTCAAGTAGAATAACTCCAATACCTGACTCTGCACAAAAATGTGCAAAAGTGTAGTAAAAGTACACCACGGTAGGTACCCAGTAAGTATCAAGACTAACTTCAGTGGAGTAGAGACGAGGTATAGTCAAGACACTCACTAGTCTAATAGTCTGTGCAATATAATATACAAAATAATAGGAAGCAGATAACAATAAGGGCAACATAAAACAACCAGTAATATGCATAGCAGACATCAAGAATACCATTAATATCACTCAACAATTAATAAATACAATTATACACAATAAATCAAATCCTTCAAATAAATGTCTTTCACATATAATTCTTTCAAATAACTCTCTTTCAAATATAATTTTCTCCAATAATTACCTTTCAAATATAATTCTTTCATATAATACCTTCTACATAAAAATCCTTTCAAATAAATATTTTGAATATAATTATTTCAATTAAAAAGTCACCATGTGACACCTCGTTTCATAATCATAAAAATACGGGTCTCAGCCCATTTTCATATTTTTCGTAAACACGAGTCTCAACCTATTTTTCATATTTCCACACCTTGTGCCCTCATTTCATATCACAACTGCACGGACAATTCACGTGTCAAATATCATTATCATTTAATCACATCACCTCGTGCCCATAATTCATATCACAACTGCACGGACAATTCACGTGCCAATATCCTCATTATTTACTCACGGCACCCCGTGCCTACATTTCATTTTATAATCCGCCTGGCAATAGCCACAGGTTCTCAATTTCAACATAAATCAGATTGTCATCAATTTACCAACAACAAGAAAAATTGCACAGGGTATAAAAATAAACACAAGAATATCACAACATCACATGAAAATCATCAACCCCATATCATCACATATCGTCCATGATAATAGCCACCATTATCGCTCCTATTGCCACCTTTATCACCCCTATAGCCACCCTTATCGCTCCGCCCAGACAATATCAATAGCCACCATTATCGCTCATATTGCCACCCTTATCGCTCCGCCCAGACAATATTCCAACAAACACAACCACAGTGAAATGCCACCCTTATACCCACATAATATCAACGGTGAAATGCAACCCTTATATCTTCAAAATAATAATTAACACAACACAATAATTTACATGGAAAATTATCACGGCAACATAACAAAATCAATTCATATCACAATTTGCCCAATGGCTACAACCAAAATTTCAAAGATACAACCAAGTCAATTAATTTCACAACAAATAGCCGAAGGCTCCACACAATGTGTACAACACCCAAAAACAATCAACAGAGATGGAAATTACTCAACATAAAGCAAAGTCTTCATTAACTCCAAATTTTCAATAATTATATAAACACCTCTTCTTAAGCTCATTTAATTAATTATTTGCAGAGGGAAAATCCAAAATAAAATTAAATTCCAATAATTATCAAACCAGCAAATTCACGGAATTTCATAAATAATCAAATAACAATCACATCAAATTATCATATAACAACAGAGTCAACAACAAGGATTTAGGCACGACAATTAGATGATTAAATATATGCCAACAATTATCCAATTTACTACACAATATGCTCAAAACTTTAACTCAATAACATTTGCACATATAAACCAAGTACATACTCGTCACCTCGCGTACATGGTTTTCAATTACACAAATTGCACATAAGACTCAATGCCTAAGGGAAAATTCCCCCACTCGAGGTTAAGCAAGACACTTACCTTTTTGAAGTTAGGTCGATATTCCAAAATAGCTTTCTCGCGTGAATTGACCTCCGGACGGCTCCAATCTTTCTTGAGCCTTCCTTACATTACTACTAGGCACCGAAAATCCTAGCAACTTCAATCTATTTAGATACATAACAAAAGTGAACCATAATTAGGAAGATTTTCATGGTTTCAGCTCATTCGACCATTTTATCAATCACTAGGTGTGCAAATTTGGCTACAAGGTTCTTCTACAAGATTTCCTTCACTCCTCAACCCAATATTTACTTATTTTAGCCCAACAATCTTCCCACAAATCTTATTGGTACATACATGTATAAATAATACTCTCATACCCAAGAATCATACTCCTAATGAACCATCTTCTACCCAAATTCGAAATTGAAAACTAGGGTATGGAACCTTACCTCTTAGATGAAGAACTTATGAGATTTCCTTGTTGGATTTCAAAGTTTGGACAAGATCTTGATGAACAAAACACTTCATCTACTTCCTCTCTCTAGAACACTCTCACTTCTCTCTAAAAAACCTCAGATAATTACCCCAAAATAAACCCCAAAGCCTATTTATCAAAATGGGGTCGGGTTATGAAAATTAACCCTCCGAAAGCAGGTCTGCGGTCGCATAATCGCACAATGGACCGCACAATTGGTGTGCGGGTCACAAAATGATCGTACAAATCAATGCCCAGAACTGGGCTGTTCTGGACCATTTTGCGAACAATTTGCGGTCGCATAACCATAATGGTCGCATAGTGGTCGCATAATTGGTCACAGAATCGCATTCTGTCAGCCGTTGGTAATTTGATCATAACTTCTTGTAGGAATGTCCAAATGACGAACGGTTTGAAGCGTTGGAGTTAGGTCTTATGCGAACTCACTTGAAACTTTAGTCTATTATGAAATTTCCAACTTCAACATTCGATGCCGAAACCTATCGAATCAAGTCTGATTGACCTCAAATTTTGCACACAAGTCATAAGTGACATAACGGACCTATTCCAATTTCCAAAATTGGATTCTGACCTTGTTATCAAAAATTCAACCTTCGATCAAACTTTCCGAAAATCGTCTATTTTTCAACTTTCGCCAAAATGCGTCAAATTGTCCTACGGACTTCCAAATCCAAATCCGAATATGCGCCTAAGTCCAAAATCACCATACGAAGCTATTGACAGCATCAAAATTCTATTCCAAGATCGTTTGCTCAAAAGTCAACTCTTTGGTCAACTCTTTAAATTTAAGGTTCAAAATGAGAATTTCTCTTTCAATTAAATTCTAAATCTTCCGAAAATCAAACTCTACCACACCCGCGATTCATAATACATATTATAAAGTTTCCCGGGACCTTAAGTCATTGAACGGGGCGTTAATTCTTAAAACGACAAGTCGGGTCGTTACATGAGCTGTTACCTTCTATAAATTCTTTTTTGTTAAATTTCAATCTTTATTTTACTGGGATATTTCATTTTTGCCTTGCTTTATTATCATATTCTAGTAGGTCCCGGACCTGACCTCTTCACTACTCTACCGAGGTTAGGCTTGGCACTTACTGGGTACTGATTGTGGTGTACTCATGCTACTCTTCTACACATGTTTTGTGTGCAAATCCAAGTACTTTTTATCAGCCCCGCTACTAGCTTAGAGTGCTTCCTACTGTACGGAGATTTCAAGGTATATCTTCTGCATCCGCAGACCTCGGAGTCCTCCTCTATTCCCTCCTATGTCATTTACTTCTGTAGCTTGTGACTTATGATGTTTTGGGTTTTGGGATTACTGTGTATTTTGAATAGTTAGTTGTTTAACTCATGGCGCATGGAGTTTGAGCAGCTACGCTAGGGTGCTATGATTGTGTGAGAGTATGCAGTTCGCTTCAGTGATTTGGCCTGACATGCACCGGCCTTGGTTGCCACAGTTTGAGAGAGGGTTCGACGGTTTATTGAGGGACTCCACCCCAGCATCCGGATTAGTATGGCCAGGGAGTTGGAGATGGATATTTCTTATCAGCAGGTTATGAGTATCGCCAGGAGATTTGAGGGCATGCTTTCCCGGGATAGAGAGGAGAGGGAGGCCAAGAGGTCTCGAGAGACTGGTTCTTATTCTGGTGCTCGTACCCCAGCAGCTCGCCATGGTAGGGGTTATGTGAGTCACCCCATCCATTCAGCTCTTCTAGCCGCCAGTGGTATTCCGGTCCCTTCTAGGCCCCAGGAGCCTTACTATGCACCACTAGTATCTAGTGTGCCTCCTACGCGGGGTGTTCCTAGTGGCCAGTCCAGCAGATCTGGCCAGAGCCAGTCATAGCAGCCACACCCTCCCAAAGCTTGTTTTGAGTGTGGTGACACTCACCATATGGTAAGGGATTGCCCCAGATTTAGGAAGGGTGCACCTCCACAGACTTCTCAGCCACAACGTGCCCCACCGGGTCCTCAGGCTATGATTACAGTACCAGCTGCCACCCCACCTGCTCAGCTAGCTTGAGGTGGAGGTCGGAGAGGTAGAGGTCGCCCTAGAGGGGAGGCCAAGCCAGATATTATGCCCTTCCTGCTCATACAGAGGCAGTTGCTTATGATTCTGTCATTACAAGTATTGTTTCAGTCTGTCATAGAGATGCGTCGGTTTTATTTGACCCATATTCCTATGTGTCCTCTTATTTTTCCCCGTATTTGGGCGTATCGCGGGATTCTTTGAGTTCCCATGTTTATGTGTCTACTCCTGTGAGAGATTCACTTGTTGTGGACCGCGTGTATTGGTCGTGTTTGATTGCTCTTAGTGGTTTTGAGACCAGAGCCAACTTATTATTGCT
Source organism: Nicotiana tomentosiformis (assembly GCF_000390325.3). Classification (NCBI taxonomy): domain Eukaryota; kingdom Viridiplantae; phylum Streptophyta; class Magnoliopsida; order Solanales; family Solanaceae; genus Nicotiana; species Nicotiana tomentosiformis. Next base: position 149,149,050 of record NC_090814.1, on the reverse strand, counting down.
CAGCATGGTAGATTTTGATGTTATCTTGGGCATGGACTGGTTGTCGCCCCATTATGCTATTCTTGATTGTCACGCCAAAACTGTGACGCTGGCTATGCCAGGATTACCACGGTTAGAGTGGAGAGGTACCTTAGAGTATACTCCCAGCAGAGTTATTTCATTTCTTAAAGCTCAACGAATGGTTGAGAAGGGGTGTGACGCGTATCTAGCTTATGTGAGAGATGCCAGTATTGATACCCCTGCAGTTGAGTCAGTTCCAGTAGTGAGGGACTTTCCAGATATGTTTCCAGCTGATCTTTCGAGCATGCCGCCCGACAGAGATATTGATATTGGCATTGATTTATCGTCGGGTACTCAGCTCATCTCTATTCCTCTATATCGTATGGCTCCTCCTGAGTTAAAAGAGTTGAAGGAGCAGTTACAAGAATTGCTTGATAAGGGCTTCATTCGGCCCAGTGTGTCACCTTGGGGTGCTCCTGTCTTATTTGTAAAGAAGAAGGATGGTTATATGCGTATGTGTATTGATTACCGCCAGTTGAACAAAATCACAGTGAAGAACAGGTATCCATTGCCTCGTATTGATGATTTACTTGATCAGTTACAGGGTTCTAGAGTGTTTTCCAAGATTGATTTACGTTCCGGCTATCATCAGTTGAAGATTCGGTAGCCAGATATCCCGAAGACTGCCTTCCGGACTCGGTATGGCCACTATAAGTTTCTTGTTATGTCTTTTGGGCTGACCAATGCCCCAACAACTTTTATGCACTTGATGCACAGTGTGTTCCGGCCTTATCTTGACTCATTCGTCATTGTGTTTATTGATGACATTCTGGTATACTCTCGGAGTCGGGAGGATCATGAGTAGCACATGAGGATTGCACTTCATACCTTAAGAGAAAAGAAGTTATATGCAAAATTTTCAAAGTATGAGTTTTGGCTAGACTTAGTGGCATTCTTGGGTCATATAGTATTGAGTGAGGGGATCTAGGTGGATCCGAAGAAGATTAAAACAGTGCAGAGTTGGCCCAGACTGTCCTCAGCTACAGAGATCCGGAGTTTCTTGGCTTGGTGGGGTATTACCGTCGCTTTGTAGAGGGATTCTCATCTATTGCAGCACTTATGACTAGGCTGATCCAGAAGGGTGCTCCGTTCAGGTGGACAGAGGAATGTGAGGAGAGCTTTCAGAAGCTCAAGACAACTTTGACTACAGCCCCAGTATTGGTATTGCCTACAGGTTCGGGGTCTTATACTGTATATTGTGATGCCTCGTGGATTGGTCTCGGTGCGGTGTTGATGTAGGACGGTAGGGTTATTGCCTACGCATCCAGACAACTGAAGGTGCATGAAAAGAACTATCATGTCCACGACCTTGAGTTAGCAGCTAGTGTTCATGCCTTGAAGATTTGGCTGCATCGTTTGTACGGTGTTCCTTATGAAATTTACACCGATCATCGGAGTTTGCAGCATCTGTTTAGGCAAAAAGATTTTAACTTGCGTCAGCGGATATGGTTGGAGCTACTTCAGGATTTTGATATCACCATTTTGTACCACCTTGGAAAGGCCAATGTGGTGGCCGATGCTTTGAGTCGCCGGGCAGAGAGTTTGGGGAGCTTAGCATATCTACGAGCAGCAGAGACCCATGGCATTAGATGTTCAGGCCTTGGCCAGCCAGTTTGTGAGATTGGATATTTCTGAGTCGAGTCGAGTATTGGCTTGTGTGGTCTCTCGGTCTTCTCTTTATGATCGTATCAGGGAGCGTCAGTACGATAACCCCCATCTGCTTGTCCTCAAGGACACGGTCTAACACAGTGATGATAAGGAGGTCACTATTGGAGATGATGGTGCATTGAGGATGCAGGGTAGGCTATGTGTGCCTAATGTGGACGGTTTGTGTGAGTTGATTCTCCAGGAGGCTCACAGCTCGCGGTACTCCATTCATCCGAGTGCCGTGAAGATGTATCAGGACCTGAGGCAGCATTATTGGTGGAGGAGGATGAAGAAGGACATAGTAGAGTATGCGGCTAGATGCCTAAATTGCCAACAGGTGAAGTATGAGCATCAGCGACCGGGTGGGTTTCTTCAGAAGATAGAGATTCCGGAATGGAAATAGGAGCGGATCACTATGAACTTAATTGATGGACTCCCACGGATTCAGCAGAAGTTTGATGCAGTTTGGGTGATTATAGATAGGCTGACCAAGTTAGCTCATTTCATTCTTGTGATGACTACCTATTCTTTCGAGCAGCTAGCTCGAATTTACATCCGCGAGATTGTCAGGCTTCATGGCGTACCGGTATCTATCATCTCTAACCGGTGTACGCAGTTTACATCATGGTTCTGGAGAGCTGTACAGCATGAGTTGGGTACTCGGGTTGAGTTGAGCACAACATTTCACCCTCAGACGGATGTACAGTCCGAGCGCACTATTCAGATACTGGAGGATATGCTCTGTGCGTGTGCGATAGATTTTGGGGTTGCTTGGGATCCGTTCTTTCCACTTGCGGAGTTTGCTTACAACAACAGTTATTAGTCCAACATTCAGATGGCACCGTATGAGGCTCCGTTTGGTAGGCGGTGTCGGTCCCCAGTGGGTTGGTTCGAGCCGGGCGAGGCTAGATTATTGGGTACGGACTTGGTTCAGGATGCCTTGGAAAAGGTTAAGGTGATTTAGGATAGACTTCGCACAGCCCAGTCCAGACAGAAGAGTTACATGGACCGAAAGGTTCGCGATGTTGCATTCATGGTTGGAGAGCGGGTCTTGCTCCGGGTTTCGCCTATGAAGGGCGTTATGAGATTCAGAAAAAGGGCAAGCTGAGCCCAAGGATCATTGGTCCGTTTAAGGTATTGCGGCGTGTTGGGAAGGTTGCTTATGAGCTTGCCTTACCTCCCAGCCTAACAGGAGTTCATCCGGTATTTCATGTTTTGATGCTCCGGAGGTATCACGGCGATCCGTCTCATGTGTTAGATTTCAACTCAGTCTAATTGGACAAGGATCTATCCTATGTTGAGGAGCCAGTGGCTATTTTGGACAGGCAAGTTCAGAAGCTGAGGTTAAAGAACATTGCATCAGTAAAGGTTTAGTGGCGGGGTTAGCCGGTCGAGGAGGCGACTTGGGAGACCAAGCATATTATGCGCAACCGTTATCCTCATCTTTTCACCACTTCAGGCATGTCTTTATGCTTGTTTGAGGACGAACGATTATTTTAAGAGGGGGAGGATGTAACGACCCGGCCGATAGTTTTAAGTGTATTATCCCTAATCCCCTATTTACTATTTTCCCCATATCTTTTTCTGCCTATGTGACCTGCCGGGAGGTTTTGTTTTTGGTTTCGGAGTGTTTAGGGACACTTAGTCCCTAAAACAGAAGCTTAAGTCTTAGAATTTTGACCGTAGTCGGAACTGTATAAAGACGACTCCGGAATGGAATTCCGTCGATTCCATTAGATCCATTAGGTGATTTTGGATTTAGGGGCGTGTCCGGAGTGTGTTTTGGAGGTCTGTAGCTCATTTAGGCTTGAAATGGCGAAAGTCGAATTTTGGAGTTTTGGGCCGGTAGTGGAATTTTTGATATCGGGGTCGGATTCCATTTTCGAAAGTTGGAGTAGGTCCGTAATGTTGATTATGACTTGTGCGCAAAATTTGAGGTCAATCGGACGTGATTTGATAGGTTTTGGCATCGGTTGTAGAATTTTGAAATTTCAAGTTCTTTAAGTTTGAATTGGAGGGTGATTCGTGATTTTAATGTTGTTTGATGTGATTTGAGAGCTCGACTAAGTTTGTATGGTGTTTTAGGATTGGTTGGTATGTTTGGTTGAGGTCCCGGGGGTCTCGGGTGAGTTTCGGGTGCTTAACGGACTAGTTTTTGGACTTGAAAGATAGCAGATTTCTGGAATTTTTGTTGCAAACAATCCTTTATCGCGTTTGCGAGAGAGGTCTCGCGTTCGCGTAGAGAATCTAGGAAATGCAGCTGATTTGTTCTTCACGTTCGCGACTTTGTTCCCGCATTCGCGAAGATATGTAACACTAAGGCTACGCGTTCGCGATAAGGACCTCGCGTTCGCGTAGAGTCAACGGTCAGATGGGTTCCAGGCATGATAGCCTACGCATTCGCGATGGATATCCCGTGTTCGCATAGGGTCAGACTAGTTGAGCTTCGCGTTCGTGACCAGTGCATCGCGTTCGCGATGAGTATATTTTGGTCTGAAGCAGCTTGTGCTTCGCGAACGCGAGGCTTTGATCGCGTTCGCTAAGAAGGGCATACCTGGGCAGTGCTTAAACATTCCAAAAACGGGGGTTTTGCCTTTTCATCAAAAACTTGAGTTGGGAGCTCAATTTTGGACGAGATTTTGAGGGAGTTTCAGAGATATCGATTGGGTAATGATTCTACACTCCATTTTGGGTATATTTCACTAATCTATCATTAATTTCCTTTTTAATTTCGGATTTTGGGGTTGAAATTGGGAGAAAAATGGAAGAACTTCTTCAACAAAGATTTCAAGTTTTGAAAGGTGATTTGTGTGATCGGATTTGAGTAATTTTTATATGGTTAGACTCGTGGGTGAATGGGTGTTCGTATTTTGTGACTTTTATCCGATTCCGAGAAGATTTTTGAGTTAATTTCGGAATTTTCGTTAAAGTATTGATTTCATTAATTAGATGAGTCTATTATGGTTGTATTTATGATATGTAATTGCTTTTGGCTAGATTCAAGCCATTCGGAGTCGGATATTCGTGGAAAAGGCATTCTTACCGATTGATTGAGCTTGGTTCGAGGTAAGTGGCTTGTCTAACTTTGGGGGGGGGGGGGAGGTGTAATCCCCTTAAGATTTGGAACTATTGTGATATGTGAGCGTCGTGTACGTGAGGTGACGAGTACGTACACGGGCTAGTTGTTGGAAAACCCGATTTTTCTTACTGAGCATCAACCTGTTTTCCTTTTATTTTGAGTTATACCATTCTAATGAGTATTAATCTATTTTTATTCTTAATTGAGTTATTCCAACATGTGTAGCTATCCTGTTTAGTCTAATACAACATATCTACGCGTCTTAATTGCTTATGTGAACTCTGTGCATCATGCTTAGTGAATTTTCCTGCTTCTTCCTTGACTAGTAGTTAGTCTAAATCGTAAGAGCTCGTGATGTAGTTGTATTTCTATTGTTTGCACTGCATATTTACTTTGGGACTACAGAATGGTATTCCGGTAGATCCTCCCTGTACTGCATATTTACTTTGGGACTACGGAACGGTATTCCAAGAGACCCCCATGTACTGCATATTTACTTTGGGGCTACGAAACGGTATTTCGGGTGTAATGACCCAACCGGTCATTTTAACTTTTAGAAACTCATTCCCTAAAATATAACTCCCCGAACATGCTTTTATTAATTTATGACTCGCGGGGATGGTTGGTTCGAGATTTGGAAGTGTGTGGGTTGAAATCGGAACTTTTGATTCCTTAAGTTAGCTTTAAATGGACAAGTTTGACTTCAGTCAATATTTTGAGAAAACGACCCCGAAATCGGGATTTGACGGTTCCAATAGGTTCGTATGATAATTTTAGACTTGGGCGTATGTCCGAATCGGGTTTTGGATAACCCGAGAGCATTTTGACGCTTAATAGTAAAAATAAACTATTTGAAGGTTTAAAATTCTTTAAATTTGGTTTGGGTAGGTTTTTGAGTAATTGAAGTCCGTTTGGAATTCTGAGTTTGAGAATAGTTCCATATAGTGATTTAAGACTTGCACGCAAAATTTTATGTCATTCCGAGTAGTTTAAGTATATTTCAGCGCATTAGAAGTAAATTGAAGAACTTGAAATTCTTAAGTTTGAATCAATTTGGTTTAGGGTATGATTCTTAGATTAAATATTGTTTTACGCGTTCCGAGAATTCGAGCGAGTCCGTTTTATGATTTCAAACCTATTAGTATGTTCGGGCGGGGCCCGGGGGCTCCGAGTGTTAACCGGACAAGGCTCGGATCAATTTTAGAATTTTGAAGAAGAGCTGAAGCCTTCTGTTTCTGGTACGTTCGCACCTGCGCTTGGACAGCCGCAGGTGCGACTCTCGCAGATGCGAGATTTATGCGCAGAAGTGAAAAAGGGAAGAGGAGGTCTTCCATCGCATGTGCGGAATCTCGGGCGCACCTGCGAATGCGCATGTGCGAGCATTTTACGCAGATAAGGTAATTTAGGAATTTTTCCCATGGGTGAATTTTAGAAATTTTACCATTTTGGATAAGGTAATTTATTTATAGGTAAATTTAGAATCATTTAGCATATATTAATTATTTTGTATAATATTTGGATAGTTTTGGATTTTCGGCGTCGAATCGAGAATTCAATGCGACGTGGTAATCGAAAAGTGGACTTTGAGACGAGGTAAGTCTCTTGTCTAATCTTGTGATGGGAAAATTATCCCATAGGGATTAAATTGAATAATTGTTGCTAATTGCGGGGGCTACGTACGCACGAGGTGACGAGAGTCCGTGCGTAGCTACTATTATTGCTAAAGTCCGGGTAGTTTAGGACTCAAAGCATGAATTACTTGTGTAAATTGTATTCTTTGTTTAATTAATATTAAATTGATATATATGAATATATTGTGAATTGTTAGTTAAAGATATGAAAGGATGGAAATCCCATATGCTTGATTTTCTATTTTAATTAATTAATTATTAAAAGAAATTATTCTTCCTCCCGAATTTATCTTATAATAAATATACTCTCCTTCCGGATGTACATAAGAAAATGTCCTCAATTCTTGTGGAGCGGGCCGAACGCCTCGGCAGGATAGATGCATCTATGGATCGTGCCGCACGTCCCTCGGCAGTGTACATGACACTCTGGATCAGGTCGTACGTCATCGGTAGAAATCGTGCTTAATAATAATAATAATTAGAGGATACTTTAATAGTTATTTCAGCTTGCGAAGCTAATTGATAAATTGGAGAATCCTTGAAATTTAATGAATTATTATTCCTGCTTGTTAAGGAATTAATTGTTATTCCTGTAAATGAGATTAATTGATAAATTGGAAATTATTTGAATTGAAGGAATTTAATTAATATATTGGGAATTGTTGTATTTGAAGGAATTTGATTATTTCCGCTGGTTAAATAAATTATTGTAAATTCTGTGAATCATGCTGATTTAGATATTCTAGTTGTATTTCAGTTATTATTATTGACACATAGTGAGTGTCAAAGTCGGCCATCTCGTTTCTACCACTTCGAGATTAGGCTTGATACTTATTGGGTACACGTTGTTTACGTACTCATACTACACTTGCTACACTTTTTTGTGCAGGACCTGAGGCAAGTACTAGTGGGGGACCTATCGTCTTACACGCACGTTATCTAGGGGCATAGTGGTGAGCTTCCTTTTTGAGCCGTTCTGCAGCTACTAGTGTCTCTCCTTGTATTTTTCATTCTATCTATTTTTATTTCAGACAGTATTTGAGGTTTTGTATAATCTACTAGATGCCCATACACTTGTGACACCAGGTCTTGGCACACACATTGGTAGAATTTGGTGTTTTATTATTTTTCTTGGTTTTAAATTTTATCAATATATGCTTAATTTATTAAGTTAGCTTGCCTAGTTGTAGTGTTGGGCGCCATCATGACCTATAGGCGAAATTGGGTATTGACAACATGGTATCAGAGTACTAGGTTCACGTAGGTGTCACAAGTTATGAGCAGGCCTAATAGAGTCTTGCGGATCGGTACAGAGACGTCTGTACTTATCTTCGAAAGGCTATATGGTGTTAGGAAATTACCTTTCTTCATATTCCATCGTGCAATTGATGTAGTTCTAAATACCCTTCTCTAATTCTCTCTCATATGGTGAGAACGCGCTCGAATGAGGTTCCAGACCAGGGAAGAGCTACTCCCCCAGTTTCTAGAGGCCGAGGGAGGGCTCCAGCCCGTGGTAGAGGGCGAGGACGTCCCAGGACTGTTCCAGTTATGCCGCCAGCGGGTCCAGCAGAGAACCCCATTGTTGAGGAACATGATGAGGTGACTGTGGCAGAGCCAGCTCCGGTGGATTTCACATCTGCACCGGGATTTTCGGATGTCATGGGTCGTATGCTGCGGTTCATGGACAATATGACTCAGGCCGATTTATTTCCAGCAGACCCAGCCACATCTCAGGCGGGCGGGGGAGCACAGACCCCTACCGCGCAGGCTCATGGATAGGCAGCTGTTGTATATCAGACCTAGGGTGCACTACCCGTGGTTGGAGCCCAACCAGTGGCAGCAGCTACACCTGAGCCCAGGCCAGCTGTAGCCGCTGATCCTCAGAAATAATTGGATAGATGGACTAGACTACATCCTCCTGTCTTTGGGGGTGAGCGACATGAGGATCCACAAGACTTCATTGATCGTTGCAGGGACAGACTGCACAACATGAGGATATTAGAGTCTCATGGGGTTGAATTTGCTACTTTTCAGCTAGAGGGCAGGGCCCGTAGATGGTGGTAGTCTTATGTTCTTGGCAAACCAGCAGATTCTCCTCCCATGACTTGGGACAGGTTCACCCGTATCTTCCTGGACAGGTATATTCCACCCTCCTGATGTTTGGCATATTTCGATATGTGTTGATGTTACTTTACCCATGTTTTAACCACTTCTTGATGTTATTTAATCTTTAAAACGCCCAACATGGTGTAATTATTGGTTTGATGACTAATTAAGTTATGTGTGACGATTTAAGGTGTTCGGAGTGCAAAATATGAAGAAAAGGTGGTTTAGCCAGAGGAAGAAGGGTTGGATGCGTCGCATCCAACCTAGGAAAACATCATCCTGCGTGCAACCTTAGCAGTGAAGTTGGGCCATAGCGTTCGCCATCGCGTGCGAAACTGGGAAGTAGAAGAGAAGGCTGGATGCGTCGCGTCTACCCTCACATGCAAAGTTAAGAAATGGAGGACGAGGTGGATGCGTCGCATCCGCCTTAGCATCAACCCCTCAAGCCGATTTGGACTAGAGTTAGGAGAACTCTAGATTACAACTTTTGGACGCAATATATAAGCTTTAAAATGCCTCTTGTAGATGAGAGACGGGGAAAGAGAAGAAAAAAGGCTATAACCAAGTTCAAAGACCACGGAATTCGTCTGGAGTTTTATCCTTTCTTTCTTTTATTGATTTTTATGCAATCTTATGAAATTTGGGATGATTGCCTGAATATGAGTGGCTAAGAACCCTATTATTCTAGGGTCATGGGTATACATGAATGTTGATGTTTGACGTTTAATTTGACGACGTTGGGTTTATCATATTGGGTTGTTTATTTAATTCTGTTTCTAATTATTTTGCTGAGTAATTAACAGTGAAATACTATCTACGAATCTAGAGTTGAACTCGAAAGTGGGAACCCTAGATTGCATATAGAAGTAAATAGAGTAAGTTTTCAAAACCCGGGCATCGGGGAAAGGATTCGCGATTAGGATAGACATATACCTAATTGCCTTACTCGGTCAAAATACAGGAATTGTAAATGAGTTCTTGTTAAACTTAATTCCATAGACATATAGGTATTAAGTTAACTTGAGCATGCGAGTAAGAACTCGACAGATTCTTACGAGTGAAATTAACCCTGTGAATCAACAATTCAGATAAATCAATTAGCTATTTTAAAATACGAATGCAACATGAATGTTAGATGACCCGTGACCCTGGAATATTATATCCTATTGATTGTTGAACAAAACTATTTAAGTGTTGTGTTGAATTCTTAGCGATTCATTATTTGATCGTCCGTAGGTAGTAAGTTAGAAAATTATATATTTTGTTAGAAATATCTTGAATCAATAGGCTATTCGAGTTTGAATTAGTCAAAGTTAATCATAAGTCTTCGTGGGAACGATACTTTATTCACTACTTTATTACTTGACGACCACGTATACTTGCATGAGTGTGTTTGGTCGCAACAAGTTTTTGGCGCCGTTGCCGGGGACTTAGAAATTAGCTACGTGACTAAGTTAAGCTTTTATTAGATATTTGTTTTCAAGTTTTAATTTTCAGTTTGCCTGGTTTGTGTCAACGCAGGGTCTTCTCTCGAATGCAGAGGAGTAGAAGTGCAAACAACCTCATTCCTCTTGATCCAGAAATCGAACGAACACTACATAGAGTGAGAAGGGAACACGAAGCTAGAACGAGAATAGAAAGAGAGTTGGACATCGCAGTCCAACCACAGCCAATAGATATGGCAGGCAATGAAGAGCGTCCGGTAATTGAAGCCGCAAGGCCCAATCTTGCGAATATGACTCAGGCTATTGTGAAGCCTGATATCACTGGGCATTTTGAACTCAAACAGTACATGGTACAGCTGATTCAGTCCACAGGACAATATGTGGGTCTATCTCATGAGGACCCGCAGAGGCATATTCAGAACTTCTTGGAAATCACGGACACTTACAATTATCCGAACGTCTCCAAGGACTATGTCAGGCTGACACTATTCCCTTTTTCACTGTTGGGGGAAGCTAAAGAATGGTTGCAAAAGGAGCCCGCAAACTCTATCCACACTTGGGATGATCTAGCAAGGAAATTCCTGATCAAGTTTTTCCCAACTAAGAAGACAAAGTCGCTGAGGAGCCAAATTCTTGGGTTCCAACAACGGGATGGCGAGACACTTCGTCAAGCTTGGGAAAGATACAAGAAGCTACTCAGAGACTGCCCGCATCATTGTCAAACTGATGAGGTATTGGGTCACACTTTTGTTGATGGGTTAGATGAAGCATCAAAGATGAATCTTGACTCAGCTTGTGGGGGTAGTTGCATGGCAAGACCGTATAGTGAAATACAACTCTTGCTAAATAATTTCACTGCTAATGACCATAATTGGCAAGGAGAGGGGGATTCACGAAGGGGAATTAAACAGAAGGCCGCCGGTTTGATTGAGCTTGATGACTTTTCCGCCATGAGAGCCGATATAGCAAAATTGGCAAATCAGATGAATAGAATGACAACACAACAAATGCAACATGTACAGCAGATGTCTATTTGTTGCGAACTATGCGGAGACAGTCATATGATTGACATGTGCCCCACGAATCCTGAATCTATATACTATGTGGGGCAACAAAACAGAGGTCCTATGAATCAACATGCGCAATATGGGAACACTTACAACCCAAACTGGAGGAATCATCCTAACTTCTCATGGGGCGGAAGTCAACAGAATCAGTATAGGCCTCAAGGGAATTTTACTCAACCTCAGAAGCCACCCCAACAAATGGAAGAAAGTACGAATGACTTGCTGAAAAAGTTGTTGCTAGACAATCAACAGCTCAGGACCGATTTCAGAAATCTTGAGAGGCAAATGGGGCAGTTAGCAGCAAACCAAAATACTAGACCTACAGGCTCACTTCCCAGTGATACAGAGAAGAACCCTCAAGTTAATGCAGTTACACTTAGAAACGGGAGGAAACTAGAGGAAGTGCCAAGGAAGATAAAAGAAAAACCTATACCTGGGGGGAGTTGACACCTAAGGCAACACAAGAGTCAAAGGAAGATGATGCAAGTTCAGAGCGAATGGAGGTTACAAGGCCACCACCACCTTTCCCCCAAAGATTGCAGAAAAGGAATGACGATCGCATGTTCAACAAATTTCTCTCCATGTTGAGTCAGGTTCAATTAAATATTCCATTAGTGGATGTACTTCGTGAAATTCCAAAGTACGCTAAGTACATAAAAGACATAGTGGCTCATAAGAGGAAATTGACTGAGTTCGAGACGGTTGCACTTACTGAGGAGTGCACATCAAGGGTCCAAAACAAGCTTCCCCAAAAGCTTAAGGATCCTGGCAGCTTCACCATTCCAGTACAAATCGGTAATATTGACGTGGGACGTGCTCTGTGTGATTTGGGTGCAAGCATAAATCTGATGCCTTTATCCTTGTTTAAGCAATTAGGTCTGGGAGCTCCGAGACCAACCACCGTGATGTTGCAATTAGCTGATAGGTCCATAGCCTACCCCGAAGGAGTGATTGAAGATGTGCTGCTGCAAATTGGAAAATTCATCTTCCCAGCTGACTTCATTATTCTAGACTTCGAGGCTGATGAACAAGTTCCAATCATATTGGGACGACCTCTCTTGGCTACTGGCGATGAAATAATTAAAGTGAGAGAAGGGAAAATGATTATGAGAGTGGACAACGAGGAAGCAGTCTTCAATGTCTACAAAGCAATCCAACTTCCCCGCCACTATGAGGAGCTCTCTATGATATCTGTGGTGGAGGTGGATGAGAAACTTCTTGACACGAGTGTATATCTAGACGACTGTTTAGAAAAAGCAATCATGATGTTTGATAGCTTGGAGATGGATGATGAGGTTGAGGAGATGATGCATATCCTAGATACATCATGTGGTTACATGCAAGGAATAATCCCGTTTGAGCCCCTGAATAGGCCAAGTGGCCCCCCACCAAAGCCGTCAATTGAAAAAGCTCCAAATTTGGAACTTAAACCCCTACCCCCTCACCTTCAATATGCTTATTTGGGAAGTTCTGACACTTTACCTGTTATTATTTCTGCTCACTTGTCTAAATTACAGGAAGAAAAGCTATTAAGGGTGCTACGTGAGCACAAGCGAGCAATTGGGTGGACAATGTCTGACATTAAAGGCATTAGTCCAGCTTTTTGCATGCACAAAATCCTCATGGAGGACGGACACAAGCCAAGTGTAGAACACCAACGCCGACTAAATCCAATCATGAAAGAAGTGGTAAGAAAAGAAGTGATTAAGTGGCTTGATGCAGGTATTGTATTTCCAATCTCTGATAGTAAATGGGTAAGCCCCGTTCAATGTGTGCCGAAGAAAGGGGGATAACCGTAGTAGTTAATGAAAATAATGACTTAATTCCTACAAGAACTGTCACTGGATGGAGAATTTGCATAGATTACAGAAAACTGAACAATGCCACCCGGAAAGACCACTTTCCCCTTCCTTTTATTGACCAAATGCTTGATAGATTAGCTGGCCAGGAATACTACTGTTTCCTGGACGGTTATTCGGGGTATAATCAGATTGCTATAGCCCCAGAAGACCAAGAGAAAACTACATTTACATGTCCTTATGGCACGTATGCGTTCAAGAGAATGCCCTTCGGTCTTTGTAATGCACCTGCGACTTTTCAAAGGTGTATGATGGCTATTTTCACTGACATGGTTGAAAGATTTGTAGAAGTATTCATGGACGATTTTTCTGTGTTTGGATGTTCTTTTGATAGTTGTTTGATGAACCTTGATAAAGTGCTAGCTAGGTGTGAAGAGACGAACTTGGTGCTAAACTGGGAAAAGTGCCATTTCATGGTACGTGAAGGTATAGTTTTGGGGCACAAGGTTTCAAAAGATGGTCTACAGGTGGATAAAGCAAAGGTGGAGACGATTGAAAAATTGCCCCCGCCGACATCCATCAAAGGCATTCGCAGTTTCTTGGGTCATGCAGGTTTTTATCGTCGTTTCATTAAAGATTTTTCGAAAATTTCTTCCCCTTTGTGCAGGCTTCTAGAGAAAGATGTTACCTTCAAGTTTGATAATGCATGTCTGAAAGCATTTGAGGAGCTGAAGGGAAGATTGGTGACTGCACCAATTATCATTGGCCCCGATTGGGCACAACCATTTGAGTTGATGTGCGATGCAAGTGACATAGCAATTGGAGCGGTGTTGGGGCAAAGGAGGGATAAAATCTTTCACTCCATTTATTATGCAAGCAAAACTATGAATCCAGCTCAGATGAATTATACAGTGACTGAAAAGGAGTTGCTTGCAGTGGTGTGGGCGTTTGACAAGTTCAGATCCTATCTAGTGGGAACCAAAGTCATCGTCTACACAGATCATTCAGCTATCAGATACTTATTTGAAAAGAAAGACGCCAAGCCGAGGCTGATTCGTTGGGTCCTCCTCTTGCAAGAATTTGACTTAGAGATCCGAGATCGAAAAGGGACAGAAAATCAAGTGGTCGATCATTTGTCCAGATTAGAAAGTCGGGACCATGTAGCTGAAGGAGGGTCAATTAAAGAAACATTTCCGGATGAGCAAATATTAGCAGTCACCTCAGGTGAAGCCCCATGGTATGCAGATTATGTGAATTTTATCGCAAGTGGGGTGACGCCACTAGAATGGACAGCTGACAATAGAAGAAGATTCCTACATGATGTAAGGTTCTACGTGTGGGATGAGCCATTCCTATATAGGCAGTGTGCAGATCAGTTGGTGAGAAGGTGTGTTCCTGAGGAAGAGATGAAGGCTATACTACATGACTGCCATGCGTCACCATATGGAGGTCATCACGGCGGGGATAGAACCGCCCAAAAAGTGCTACAATCAGGTTTTTATTGGCCAAAATTGTTTAAGGATGCACATGCCTTCGTTAAAAATTGTGATAGATGCCAAAGAACTGGAACTATCACGAGGAAGCACGAGATGCCCTTGCAAAATATTCTGGCGGTAGAACTTTTTGATGTTTGGGGGATTGATTTTATGGGACCATTCCCATATTCTAACGGGCACAGATACATCTTGGTGGCGGTCGACTATGTTTCTAAGTGGGTAGAGGCCATTGCTCTTCCTACTAACGACGCAAAGGTTGTGGTAGGCTTTGTAAAGAAGCACATCTTCACACGTTTTGGGACTCCAAGAGTGTTGATAAGCGACGGGGGAACTCACTTTTGTAACAAACTGCTGAATAATATTCTTGCAAAATACGGAGTCAAGCACAAAGTTTCCACTGCCTATCATCCCCAAACGAGTGGTCAAGTAGAAGTTTCCAACAGAGAGGTCAAGCAGATTTTGGAAAAGACAGTAAGTATGAATAGAAAGGACTGGGCCGGGAAGCTGGATGACGCATTATGGGCATATCGCACTGCGTACAAGACCCCAATAGGCACTTCTCCGTACAGGTTGGTTTATGGGAAGGCCTGCCATCTGCCCGTCGAGCTTGAACACAAAGCATATTGGGCGATTAAAAAGCTAAATATGGAGATGGACTTGGCCGGTGAGAAGAGATTGCTACAACTCAACGAGCTTGATGAGTTTCGATTGCATGCGTATGAAAATGCCAAATTGTATAAAGAGAAGACCAAAAGATGGCATGATAAGCATATCCAACATCGTGAGTTTGAACCAGGTCAAGAAATTCTACTGTTTAATTCAAGGCTAAAGCTTTTTCCAGGAAAGCTTAAATCTCGATGGTCGGGTCCGTTTGAAGTGGTTAGTGTGAAACCTCATGGTGCGATAGAATTGTGTGATAAGGGGTCCAATACGACATTCTTGGTAAATGGCCAAAGAGTAAAACACTATTGGGGTGGTGACATTGCACGTCACAAGACCACAATGGATTTAGTGGAGGCATGAAGAACATGTTGCGTCGTGCCGCGACGTTAAATCAGGCGCTTCTTGGGAGGCCACCCAAGTTAGTTAGTTTATTTTTATTTTTATTTTTTATTTTTTTTGTAGGACATAGATCTTTAAAAAAAAAAAAAATGGTGCCCAGATATGAGAAAACGAGGCGGATGCGTCGCATCCCCCTCAGCAAAAAAATTTTTGACGGGCCAATTGCTCAAGGCAGTGAAGTCTGCCTATCGCGTCCGTGTCGCGTCCGAAAATTTTTTGAAGGAAGACAAGGGGATGCGTCGCGTCAAAGCTCGCACGCACAGGTACGTACTATATATTTTAACACATCTTAAGATAACGAATTCGTTAAAAACTCTTCTTGCGACGCATCCACTCGTTTTTTTTTTGCGACGCCTACGAACGCAGAACGGATTTCTTCAATCGAAATTGCAACGCATACAAACGCGACAGGTACGCATCATCCTCTTCGTTCTTCCATTGGCTTCTCTCCTAATTCTTCTCTCTTCCCTCCCTCAATGGTAGCAACAAGTAGGTTTTGCAATTTCAAAATTTTTTAGGGCTGTCGTTCTTGGTCGTTGTAATGGTTGCGAGATGATAAACTATAATTCCCTTCATCTCGTCAAACTTTGGGAGGGTAGTTGCATTGCTCAACTGATAGAATGAACTAGGCACACTTGTTGCATACCACATGTTCGACGAATTGTCCCTGAGGAAAATTTAGGCGTCGGTGAAGTCTGAGTAACCGAGCAACATTGGTGTATGCTTGAGAATAAGTGTGGGGTCGAGTGAGGGGCTATGTGAAATTGAATTTTTGAAGAGAGTTATCACATACTTGCTGAAAGTCATGAGCTACGATTCCATGAAGTAGTGAATGGCATGACTTTACGAATAATTGGAAGGGCAAGCTGTTGCAATTGCTTTCAAGCTGAACTTCGCTGTTTCATCTGCTAATTGTTGAATTCTTTGCATTGCAGGTACTTAGATTCGTAAAATGACAGCAGTGAGTAAACCATCCAAGCAACAAGACAAAGATGGTAACAAGCAACCGCCCAAAAAGCCTACCGGAAGGGCAGCGGGCGGTCCAAATCCACAGAAAAAAAGGAAGCGGACGGAGAAGGAAATGGAACTGCTGCCTAGGCAGTTAAGTGATGATTCAGAGCAAGAGGAGGAGGAAACATTAGTCAGGAGGACAGTGAAGAAGGGTATTACACCAA
Source organism: Nicotiana tomentosiformis (assembly GCF_000390325.3). Classification (NCBI taxonomy): domain Eukaryota; kingdom Viridiplantae; phylum Streptophyta; class Magnoliopsida; order Solanales; family Solanaceae; genus Nicotiana; species Nicotiana tomentosiformis. The sequence continues at coordinate 149,132,483 of NC_090814.1, read as the reverse complement.
GCAAAGGAATAGAGATAAGAGAGCCTGTGACATACCAAAGAAAAGCTTCGAAAATGAGTGATCCGACTGATAAAGGGAAGGAGAAGATTACTACAGAATCTGAATCCGATTCCGATTCGGACAATGACCACCTACATGTCAACATGAGTGATGAAGACGAGGGTGAACCCATAGACCGAGTTGATTGGGAGAAATACTTTGTTAATGAGAAGGCATTCCGAGCCTATAAGAAGATACTGGTTTCAAAGAAGTATATTCCGGAAAAGCCGATAAACATCGGACCACTGAAGACAAAGTACTCAGAGTTTCTAAAGTCAATTCGAGAGGTGCAAAAATGGGGACCCATCTTGAAAGGTCACGGCAAAGCCAACCTCACCATTGTTAGAGAGCTCTACGCCAATTGGCGTCACGCAAGGGGAAACATTGTGCGAGTAAGAGGGGTAGATATTAATGTGTCAGCTGAAGCTCTGAATAACTTCTTAAGGGTGCCACACACACTTACAGACAGGTTTGACTCCATATGCAAAACACCAGATTATGCACACATTAAGTCTGTCCTATGCCCTACCAGGAAGGATGCAGAATGGAAGCATGGGAGTATGGAGTACCACTCTATAGCCAAGGAATTCATGAGTGCATTAGCACGTGTGGCTCTAAATTTCATTTGTAACCGCCTGCTGCCATGCCAACATAAAACTGATGTCCCTCGTTACCGCGCACTCGTATTATATGCTTTATTAGAGGGGATACCACTCAACTTAGGAGCCATCATGCATGATCAAATGCAGCGAACCAGGATGAATTACAAGTGGAGGCTGTTCTTTGCTAATACCCTAACGGCTTTTTTGACAGAGATGGGAGTACTATGGGACAAGGAGAATGACGACATTGAGGCTAAAGCTCCAGGACCATATGATGTCACTCATGTTCTAGAGCCGAACAAGGGAAGGTCTTCTAAGCTCACCATTCAACAATTATTTGAGCAAATGCAAGCAGATATGCAAGAGAACAGGGCTGAGCTGATAGCGACTCGTGTCGAGTTGAGTGCCACCAGGGATGAGTTGAGACAGACTCGTGCGGATCTAAGCCGAGTTCAGACCGAGCAGGCCACGATGATGAAGGAGATATCATTACTCCTCAGAGCTCTGGTTCAATGTGCAGGTACAGACATCTCCCAGCTGATTGCATCATCCACTGCCGGACCATCCACTCCTGTTCCTCCCATAGTCACCGAGGCTCCACTCAACAGGCCTATTGAGGTCGCTGTAACACCTGATACAGAATCCGCACCAGTTGTTGATGATAGGAATGCTATGGATGCAGATGCTCCTCCACAGACTGCGGATGAGCCCTCCACCTTGACTTGAGGGAGTTCTTCTCACCCTACTTTACCTTGTTTGTGTGCGTTGGGGACAACGCACAGTCCTAAGTGTGGGGTGGGGGTGATTCATGTTTTGATGTATGGATGAATGTACTAAAATATTCTCTGGATTAATGGCATAAAATAGCAGTAAATTCATCTATATGGAGTAACTATCAGTTTATCATTATCAAAAAAAAAAAAAAATATATATATATATATATAGTATCTTTGTAGATAGTAATAATCCCCTGTGGTTTTTCTTTGTGCCTCGGTTCTTTTCCATGGGATGTAGTTTGAATCGGGTAATTTTGTTTTCTTTTTAGAGTAGAGTAGGAATGTAGGGAATAAAAGGAGGAAGAATGATGAACCTAGGTGACCTTGACTTGGTTGATAATGGCATATTTAGGCTTTTACATATGTAATATCTTCCCTTCTCACTCTGAAATTATTGATGATGCCTTGTTAAAATGGATAGCATGTTTTGTGGCGCCTATTTCTCATTTTCTTGACTTGTGTTCACTTTGCGCTTAATGCTTAATATCTCGTTGCTCCGTAAATACTTGCATTGTTTGAGAGTCGGAATGTGACCGTCCTTAATGAGTCATGTGCCATGTGTGGTAAGGTTTTTGTGTAGTCCATGTAGTGTACTTGTGTCTAGAACTTGCCCGGTATGTGAGTTGAAGCGAAATTTTAGGTGATGCTCGGTTTGAAAAATGATTTTAGGCTTTCTTTGATCTTTTTGAGCTTATTGCTTATCACAAATAAAATCTATCCCTAGTTAACCCTTTTGAGCCTGTAGACCTTTTATTTGGTACCCACATTACAAGCCTATACCCTTTTTATTCTTAATTGACATTGTTTTGATCCTTTTACCTCTTAAAGCACTTTAATTGTTAGATGAGCGCTAAAAGAAGTAAGAAGGGACTAAGTGTGGGGTGACTTTTGAGTGGAACCAATGAAAGAAAGAAGGGTGCACTTATGTTGTAAAATAATACACCACTAGCGAAATTGAAAGAAAAAGAAAGAAAAAAAAGAAAGAAAAATATAAATGAATAAATTGTTGTCTTTTTCTTGCTAGTGGGTATGAATTAAAGTAGTGCTTAAAGAAAGAGGAAATATTGTTTGGAGTGATATTATTGGTGAAATTGAAAGGGTGTTGAAGAATTCGCGCTTAAGTTATTTGATGATGTGTTAAAGTGCTTAGGAGGGTGAGTCACTATTCCTTAAATATATCCTACCCGTCCCTTAGCCCACATTACAACCATGAAAAAGTCCTAATTGATTTTAGATCGAGCGAGCTTACATTAGTAGAGATTTACATTAAGGGCAAGCCTATGGTACCAATTACATGCATGTGACTTCTTTTGTGAGAGTGAGCAATTTTCTTTGTGAGCATGAGATTCGAATGTGTGGATTGATTTTACTCTCTCTGCTTTTGTTGTGAGGGCACATGGTTTCACGAGGGATAGGTAACGTTATTAGACTTCTCTATGATGTTGGTTGTTCAAGCCATGAGTGCATTGTGACATTGAGTCGGTTTTTGAGGTTAGGATTGTTGTGAGCATGTTGTCTTTGTTCGAATATGTTTAAAGAAGGGCCTAAGAAAAGGGAAGTGTGTTGATTCATAGTCTAGAGCCTAATTGTAGCAAATAACCATGGTCATAGATGTAGTGTGCTTTGAATGATCAGAGCTTAATTTTATTTTGTTTACTATAGTGATGGTTTGTTCGAGGACGAACAAAGGGTTAAGTGTGGGGTAGTGATGTTTGGCATATTTCGATATGTGTTGATGTTACTTTACCCATGTTTTAACCACTTCTTGATGTTATTTAATCTTTAAAATGCCCAACATGGTGTAATTATTGGTTTGATGATTAATTAAGTTATGTGTGACGATTTAAGGTGTTCGGAGTGCAAAATATGAAGAAAAGGTGGTTTAGCCAGAGGAAGAAGGGTTGGATGCGTCGCATCCAACCTAGGAAAACATCATCCTGCGTGCAACCTTAGCCACGGAATTCGTCTGGAGTTTTATCCTTTCTTTCTTTTATTGATTTTTATGCAATCTTATGAAATTTGGGATGATTGCCTGAATATGAGTGGCTAAGAACCCTATTATTCTAGGGTCATGGGTATACATGAATGTTGATGTTTGACGTTTAATTTGACGACGTTGGGTTTATCATATTGGGTTATTTATTTAATTCTGTTTCTAATTATTTTGCTGAGTAATTAACAGTGAAATACTATCTACGAATCTAGAGTTGAACTCGAAAGTGGGAACCCTAGATTGCATATAGAAGTAAATAGAGTAAGTTTTCAAAACCCGGGCATCGGGGAAAGGATTCGCGATTAGGATAGACATATACCTAATTGCCTTACTCGGTCAAAATACAGGAATTGTAAATGAGTTCTTGTTAAACTTAATTCCATAGACATATAGGTATTAAGTTAACTTGAGCATGCGAGTAAGAACTCGACAGATTCTTACGAGTGAAATTAACCCTGTGAATCAACAATTCAGATAAATCAATTAGCTATTTTAAAATACGAATGCAACATGAATGTTAGATGACCCGTGACCCTGGAATATTATATCCTATTGATTGTTGAACAAAACTATTTAAGTGTTGTGTTGAATTCTTAGCGATTCATTATTTGATCGTCCGTAGGTAGTAAGTTAGAAAATTATATATTTTGTTAGAAATATCTTGAATCAATAGGCTATTCGAGTTTGAATTAGTCAAAGTTAATCATAAGTCTTCGTGGGAACGATACTTTATTCACTACTTTATTACTTGACGACCACGTATACTTGCGTGAGTGTGTTTGGCCGTAACACCTCCCAGAGGGAAGAGTTGCGGTTTCAGTTTGAGCAGCTCCAGCAGGGTCAGATGTCAGTGACCGATTATGAGGCGAGGTTTTCTGAGTTATCTCGCCATGCACTTATGATACTCCCTAGTGAGGCGGAGAGAGTAGAGAGCTTTGTAGCCGGTTTACATACTGGCATTCAGGCCACTATGGCTCGAGAGGTTGAGATGGGTACTTCTTATGAGCTAGTTGTGGAGATAGCCCAGAGGATTGAGGGTGTGCGTCAGCAGAGTCGAGAGCATATTATGAGAGATAAGTGGTTCAGGTACTCTGGATAGTTCATAGGTGTTCCGTCTAGGGGCAGAGGTTAGTTTGTGAGGGGGCAGTCCAGCAGACCCCCATTTCCAGCACCACCACCTCCTTGGGGTACTCCAATGCGACCTTATCTCAATGCTAAACCAGAGGGTTCTTATTGCCCACCAGCTATTCAGGGTCCTCCCAGTGGGTATTCAGGTCCCCAGGGCCAGACTCTTAGTCAGCAGCCCATCGCACCGAAGAGTTATTACGAGTGCGGGGATCCCAGTCACATGCGGAGGTTTTGCCCCAAGCTTCGGGGTAGACCAGTACAGCAGGGTCAGCAGCCTATTCTTACCGGACCAGTTGCTCCACCAGTAGTCTGACCACCAAGAGGTTGAGGACAGGTGGGTAAGGGCCGTCCTAGAGGTGGAGGTCAGCCAGGCGGAGGCCAGCCAGTTGGCGCTCCAGCTCGGTTCTATGCTTTTCCGGCTAGACCAGATGTAGAGGCCTCAGATGCTGCAATTACAGGTGTTATTTTTGTTTGCGACAAAGATGCCTCAGTATTATTTGATCCAGGATCCACGTATTCATATGTGTCATCTCTACTTGCTCCATTCCTGGGTGTTTCTCATGAGTCCTTGAGTACTCATGTTTATGTGTCTACTTCTGTAGGCGATTCTGTTATTGTGAACCGGATCTACCGGTCTTGTATTATTACATTCAGTGGTTATGAAACTAGAGTAGATCTTTTATTGCTCGAGATGACTGATTTTGAAATTATTCTGGGTATGGACTGGTTATCTCCATATCAAGCTATTCTAGATTGTCATGCCAAAATTGTTACCTTGGTTATTCCATCTTTTCCTAGGGTGGAGTGGAAGGGTTCGTCGGTTAGTTCATTTAATCGGGTTATTTCTTTTATAAAGGCTCAGCACATGGTTGAGAAGGATTGTTTGGCTTATCTAGACTATGTTCGGGATACTATTGCAGAGACTCCGGCTATTAATTCAGTGCCAGTAGTTCGAGAGTTCTTCGATGTATTTCCTTCAGATCTTCCAGGTATGCCACCTGATCGGGATATTGATTTCTGTATTGACTTGGCTCCAGATACTCAGCCTATATCTATTCCACCGTATCGCATGGCTCCGAAAGAATTGAAAGAGTTGAAAGAACAACTTGAAGAGTTACTAGCCAAAGGGTTCGTCAGACCGAGTGTATCGCCTTGGGGTGCACCAGTATTATTTGTGAAGAAGAAAGATGGCACAATGGGAATGTGTATTGATTATCTCCAATTGAACAAAGTTACTATTAAGAACAAGTACCTGTTGCCGCGTATTGATGACCTATTTAACCAGTTGCAGGGTGCTAGGGTGTTCTCTAAGATCGACTTGAGTTCGGGGTATCATCAATTGAAGATTCGAGATTTGGATATTCCGAAAACTGCTTTCCGTATTAGATATGGTCATTATGAATTTTTGGTAATGTCTTTCGGTTTAACTAATGCCCCAGCAGCGTTTATGGATCTGATGAACAGGGTATTCAGGCCATATATTGATTCGTTTGTCATTGTCTTCATTGATGACATTTTGATCTACTCGCGCAGTAAGGAGGAACATGAGCAACATATGAGAGTAGTGCTTCAGACATTACGAGAACAAAAGCTATATGCTAAGTTCTCTAAATGTGAGTTCTGGCTAGAGTCTGTAGCATTTTTGGGACATATTGTATCGGGCAAAGGTATTAAAGTTAATCCCAAAAAGATTGAGGCAGTTCAGAATTGGCATCGACCCACTTCGGCGACTGAGATCAAGAGTTTTCTAGGTTTAGCAGGTTATTATCGTCGATTCGTTAAAGGTTTTACATATATTGCGGCACCTTTGACCAAATTAACCCAGAAGGGTGTTCAGTTCCGATGGTCCGATGATTGTGAGGCAAGCTTTCAGAAGCTCAACACAGCATTGACTACAGCACCAGTGTTAGTGTTACCTTCCGATTCGGGAATGTATATAGTGTATTGCGACACTTCACGCGTTGGTTTGGGTTGTGTATTAATGTAGGAAGTGCGAGTTATTGCATATGCTTCACGTCAGTTGAAGCCTCACGAGCAGAATTATCCAATACATGATTTGGAGTTAGCTGCAATTGTTCACGCCCTAAAGATTTGGAGGCATTATCTTTATGGGGTGTCCTGTGAAGTTTATACTGATCATCGCAGTTTGCAGCATTTGTTCAAGCAGGGGGAACTAAATTTGAGGCAGCACAGATGGCTGGAATTACTAAAAGATTATGATATTACTATCCTATATCATCCAGGTAAAGCAAATGTGGTTGCAGATGCCTTGAGTAGAAAGGCGGAGAGTATGGGTAGTTTGGCTTTCATTTCAGCAGAAGAGAGGCCAATAGCTTTGGATATCCAGTCCTTGGCCAACAGACTTGTGCGGCTAGATATTTCAGAGCCCAGCCGAGTTCTTGGATGTGTCGTAGCTCAGTCTTCACTATTTGAGCAGATCAAGGCTCGCCAGTATGATGACCCACACTTAATGGTTCTTCGAGAAATGGTACTACAAGGTGGTGCCAAGGAAGTTACTATTGGTGCGGATGGTGTTCTGCGACTCCAGGATCATATGTGTGTTCCTAATATGGATGAACTGAGGAAAAAGATCCTAGAGGAGGCACACAGTTCTCGGTATTCTATTCATCCAGGTGCTACGAAGATGTATCATGACTTGAGGCAGCATTATTGGTGGTGACGAATGAAAAAGGACATAGTTGAGTATGTAGCTAGGTGTCTAAATTGATAGCAAGTTAAATATGAGCACCAGAGGCCAGGCGACCTACTTCAGCAGATGACTATACCAGAATGGAAATGGGAACGCATCACTATGGACTTTGTAGTTGGGTTGTCGCGGACCTTGCGAAAGTTTGATGCAGTTTGGGTCATTGTTGACTGGTTGACCAAGTCGGCACACTTTATTCCTGTTGTGATTACGTATACTTCAGAGAGGTTGGCCCAAATTTATATTCAGGAGATAGTTCGGTTGCACGGTGTGCTAATTTCTATCGTATCAGATAGAGGCCCTCAGTTTACTTCCCATTTCTGGAGAGCAGTACAGAGTAAATTAGGGACCCGTGTAGAGCTCAGCACAACCTTTCATCCGCAGACCGACGGGCAGTCAAAGCGGACAATTTAGATTTTGGAGGATATGCTCAGGGCATGTGTGATTGACTTTGGAGGTCAGTGGGATCGTTTCCTGCCTTTGATCGAGTTTGCTTATAATAACAGTTACCAATCCAGCATCGAGATGGCTCCATTTGAGGCTTTATATGGCTGTTGATGCCGTTTACCTATCGGATGATTTGATCCCGGTGAGGCTAAGTTATATGGTACTTATTTGGTAAAGGATGCCTTGGAAAAGGTAAAGTTGATTCAGGAGCAACTTCGTACGGCACAGTCCAGACAGAAGAGTTACACGGATCAGAAAGCGCGTGATTTATCATTTATGGTAGGTGAAAACGTTCTCTTGAAGGTTTCGCCGTTGAAGGGAATTATGAGATTCGGGAAGAAGGGCAAGTTGAGCCCAAGGTTTATAGGCCCATTTGAGGTATTGAGACAAGTTGGGGAGGTTGCTTATGAGCTTGCATTGCCTCCCAGTTTATCGGGAGTTCATCCGGTTTTTCATGTATCTATGCTCCAGAAGTATCATGCTGACCCATCACATGTGTTGGACTTCAGCACAGTTCAGCTAGATAAGAGTTTGGATTATGAAGAAGAGCCATTTGCCATTGTTGATAAACAAGTTCTCTAGTTGTGTCTAAGAGGATTTCTGCAGTAAAGGTCCAGTAGAGGGGCCAACCAGTCAAGGAAGCGACTTGGGAGGCCGAGGAGGACATGCGGAGCAAATATCCACACTTATTTAGCACTCCAGGTATTATTCTAAACTCGTTCGAGGACGAACGTTTGTTTAAGAGGTGAAGAATGTAATGACCCAACCGGTCATTTTAATTTTTAGAAACCCGTTCCCTATAATAAAACTCCTTGAACATGCTTTTATTAATTTATGACTCGCGGGAATGGTTGGTTCGAGATTTGGAAGTGTGTGGGTTGAAATCGGAACACTTGGTTCCTTAAGTTAGCTTTAAATGGACAAGTTTGACTTTGGTTAATATTTTGAGAAAATGAACCCGGAATAGGAATTTGACGGTTCCAATAGGTTCGTATGATGATTTTGGACTTGGGCGTATGTCCGAATCGGGTTTTGGATAAACCGGGAGTATTTTGACGCTTAATAGTAAAAATCAACTATTTGAAGGTCTAAAATTCTTTAAATTTGGTTTGGGGTAGGTTTTTGAGTAATTGAAGTCCGTTTGGAATTTCGAGTTTGGGAATAGTTCCGTATAGTGATTTAAGACTTGCACGCAAAATTTTGTGTCATTCCGAGTAGTTTAAGTATATTTCGGCGCATTGGAAGTAAATTGAAGAACTTGAAATTCTTAAGTTTGAATCAATTTGGTTTAGGGTATGATTCTTAGATGTGATGTTGTTTTACGCGTTCCGAGAGTTCGAGCGAGTCCGTTTTATGATTTTAAATCTGTTGGTATGTTCCGGCGGGGCCCGGGGGCCCCAAGTGTTAACCGGACAAGGCTCAGATCAATTTTAGAATTTTGAAGAAGAGCTGAAGCCTTCTGCTTCTTGTACGTTCGCACCTGCGCTTGGACAACCGCAGGTGTAACTCTCGCAGATGCGAGGATTATGCGCAGAAGAAAAAAAAGGAAGGGGAGGTTTTCCATCATAGGTGCGGAATCTCGGGCGCACCTGCGAATGCGCAGGTGCGAGCATTTTTCGCAGATGCGAGGCTTGGCAGGAGAGGGAAAACTCGCACCTGCGAGGCATTTCCACAGGTGCGGAAGCCGCATGTGCGGAAGCCGCAGGTACGGTACCTCTTCCGCAGGTGCGAAAATCACTATTGGGCAAAATGGTTAAAAGTCGGGGCTCAGACATTTTGAGCCCATTTTCCCTCAATTTCCGGGCGATTTCAGAGCTTTTGAGAAGGGGGTTTCAACTAGCAATTGAAAGGTAAGTTAATTCCACACTCCTTGAGTTAAATACATAGATTATAGGTAGATTATAACTAGTAAATCTTAGAAATCAAAGATTTAGATGAAAAAACTAGATTTTTATAAAAGTGAGATTTTAACCACAAAAATAGTTATGGAATTGGGTAGAAATTATATATTTAAGTTCTTGAGATTATGGGTAACGTTTTCATCCAAAACTTTCCAAAATCCGAGCACGTGGGCCAGGGGTAAATTTTAGGAATTTTACCATTTTGGATAAGGTAATTTAGTTAATAGATAAATGTCGAATCATTTAGCATATATTAATTATTTTGTATAATATTTGGATAGTTTTGGATTTTCGGCGTCGAATCGAGAATTCAACGTGACGTGGTAATCGGAAAGTGGACTTTGAGACAAGGTAAGTCTCTTGTCTAATCTTGTAATTGGAAAAATAACCCATAGGGATTAAATTAAATAATTATTGCTAATTGCGGGGGCTACGTACGCACGAGGTGACGAGAGTCCGTGCGTAGCTACTATTAATGCTAAAGTCCGGGTAGTTTAGGACTCAAAGTATGAACTACTTGTGTAAATTGTATTCTTTGTTTAATTAATATTAAATTAATATATATGAATATATTGTGAATTGTTAGATAAAGATATTAAAGGATGGAAATCTCATATGCTTGATTTTCTGTTTAAATTAATTAATTATTAAAAGAAATTATTCTTCCTCCCGAATTTATCTTATAATAAATATACTCTCCTTCCGGAGGTACATAAGAAAATGTCCTCCTTTCTTGTGGAGCGGGCCGAACGCCTCGGCAGGATAGATGCATCTATGGATCATGTCGCACGTCCCTCGGCAATGTACATGACACTCTGAATCGGGTCGTACGTCCTCGGCAGAAACCGTGCTTAATTATAATAATTACACGATACTTTAATAGTTATTTCAGCTTGTGAAGCTAATTGATAAATTGGAGAATCCTTGAAATTTAATGAATTATTATTCCTGCTTGTTAAGGAATTAATTATTATTCCTGTAAATGAAATTAATTGATAAATTGGAAATTATTTGAATTGAAGGAATTTAATTAATATATTGAGAAGTGTTGCATTTGAAGGAATTTGATTATTTTCGATGGTTAAATAAATTATTGTAAATTCTGTGAATCATGCTGATTTAGATATTCTAGTTGTATTTCAGTTATTATTATTGACCCATAGTGAGTGTCAAAGTCGGCCATCTCGTCTCTACCACTTCGAGATTTGTCACGACCCCAAATTCCCTCTGTAGGATGTCGTGATGGCACCTAGTCTCTAATACTAGGTAAGCCTATCAATGCGGAATAAAAATAAATATCTGAAATAAATAAACTACAATTCAAACAATTTCAACTCCCAAAATCCGGTAGAAATAAGTCACAAGCTTCTAAAAATTTATTCTCGACGTCTCTATACATCAGAATCTAAAGAAAATAAGGAAGACAACATAGTAAGATAGAAGGGGACTCCGGAGTCTGAGGACGCTGGCAGATATACCTCGAAGTCTCCTCGTACAGCTAGTTTACTGATGCGTGGTTTGATAAGATGTACCTGGATCTGCACAAAAAGATGTGCAGAAGTGTAGTATGAGTACACCACAGCTATACCCAGTAAGTGTCAAGTCTAACCTCGGTAGAGTAGTGACGAGGTCAGGTCAGGCCCTACTGGAGAATAAATAATGGCATGGTTAAATGTTTAAATAATATTATAAGATAAAATGACAATGGAAATGAATCAAGTAGTATGTTACATTTAATTACATCAAATAATGGCAAATAAATACCTCGTGGAAACAAAACAGAATTCTTTTCAACTTGAAGAAAATCACAACAATAATCCAATATCAACAAGGGCACTCCCGAGGTACCGCCTCGTAGTCTCAAATCATAAACAAATTCACAATATCTCATTTCATTATCTCACCGCGGGAGCCTTCACAATTTATTTTAAAGAAAATATTTTTCCCGAAATAGCATCCCGCGTTTTAGCCATCCTTATCACACCGCATGACTTCTAGTAGTTTCCCCTACTAGCCACGCGTATCAAGCCACCCTTATCTCACCGTATGCGTTTCAATACCTAGACCTTATACCACCGCATGCGTATAAATATCACAATTTGTATCTCAGGTGCTCAAATAATTTAACTTGCCAAAATAATTCAACAACAATATTTTTGCACAATAAAGAGCTCATGGCTCATGTCAAAATAATTCAACAATAATATTTTTCCATAATAAAGAGCTCACGGCTCATGTAAAAATAATTCAACAATATTATTTTTCCACAATAAAGAGCTCACTGCTCCATCACAATGAGTACGAAAATCTTACAAAAATATTGAGGAGTAAATAATTCAGGAAAAATAATATTTCAAAATCTTTAATACGTTGCTACAATATCAAGTTTAAAAATGTCAAATACTTTATATTAATAATATTTAATTTAAAGAAAATCAACCTTCAAATAATGCACAAAATAAAAAAAAATCAAGCTTCAACTAACAGGAAAAAAAATTAGCAGGAGAAGGTCAAACAAATTTAAAATATAAACATTTAATCAATGATGAAGAATATAACAAGATAGAATATTTTAATAAATGCGCAACAATGATCTACACAATTTAAAAATATAATCCTTCACATTTAGCCCGTGTACACACTCGTCACCTCGTGCACACGACTTTTAACACATTTCAATAATCACATCAATACCAATCCTAGAGGAAATTCCCCCCACACAAGGTTAGACAAGTCACTTACCTCGACTTGCTCCAATTTAACCAAGTATTATATTTTTTCCTCGATTTTTCCGACTCCGATCGACTCGTATCTAGTCATAATTAATTCGATACAGTCAACAAAATTTATAGGAATCAATTTCATAAGAAAATATTACACTTTTCAATAAAATTCGATATTAGCTCAAAAATTGTCCGTGGGGCCTACGTCTCGGAATCCGGAAAAACTTACAAAATCCGATAACCCATTCAATTACGAGTCCAAACCATACCAGTTTCACTCAAATCGGACTCCGGATCGACACCGAAATCTCAAAAATTCGTTTCTATGAGATTTCTAAAAAATTTCCAAATTTCTATCTCAAAACACAAATTAAATGGTGAAAACAATGATGTATTCGTGTATATTGACCAAATTCGAGTTAGAATCACTTGCCCAAATATTTTTCCTTGAAAATATATCAAAATCGTCTCTCCTCAAGCTCCAATTCGTCAAAAAGGCAAATGGGACGAAAACCCCTGTTTTTATAACTTACAGATTTGTCAGGGAGCTCGATTTTGTCAGGGAGTTCGATTAGTCAGGGAGCTCGATTTTGTCAAGGAGCTTGATTTTGTCAGGGAGCTCAATTTGTGAGGGACCTCGATTTTGACAGGGACCTCGATTTTTGTCAGGGACCTCGATTTTGTCAGGGACCTCAATTTGTCAGGGACCTCGATTTTGTCATGGACCTCGATTTGTCAGGAACCTCGATTTTGTCAGGGACCTCGATTTTGTTAGAGAGCTCGATTTTGACAGGGAGCTTGATTTTGGCAGGCAGACCGATTTTGGCAGGCAACCCGATTTTGACAGGCAGCCCGATTTTGACAGGCAGCCCAATTTTGACAGGAAGTCCGATTTTGGCAGGCAGCCCGATTTTGACAGGGAGCTCGATTTTGGCAGGCAGACCGATTTTGGTAGGCAACCCGATTTTGACAGGCAGTCCGATTTTGACAGGCAACCCGATTTTGACAGGCAGTCCTATTTTGGCAGGCAGCCCGATTTTGACAGCGTTTCCAGCAGAAAAATTGCAGCAGCTTTTGATCCGTTAACCATCTGAAACTCACCCGAGGCCCTGCGGACCTCAACCCAATACACCAACAAGTCCTAAGACATCATACGAACTTATTTGAAACCTCAAATCACATCAAACAATGCTAAAATCACGAATCACGCATAGATTCAAGCCTAATGAACTTTGAAACTTTCAATTTCTACAAACAACATCGGAACCTATCAAATCAAGTCCGATTGACCTCAAATTTTATATGCAAGTCATAAATTACATAACAGAGCTATAAAAATTTTCAGAATAGGATTTTGACCCCGATATCAAAAAGTCAACTCCCCGGTCAAACTTCCAAACTTTAAATTCCAATTTTAGCCATTTCAAGACTAATTTCACTACGGACTTCCAAATAAAATTCCGATCACGCTCCTAAGTCTAAAATTACCATACAGAGCTGTTGGAATCATCTAAATTCTATTCCAAGGTCATTTGCACAAAATTCGACATCCGGTCACTATTTGAAACTTTTAATTTTTCATCAAAATTCCATATCTCGGGATAGGGACCTCAGAATTTGATTCCAGGCATACGCCCAAGTCCTAATTCACGATACGGACCTATCGGAACTGTCAAAACACTAATCTGAGTCTGTTTGCTCAAAATGTTGACCAAAGTCAACTCAGTTGAGTTTTAAACCTCTAATTCACATTTTAATCCTTTTTTCACCTGAAAACTTTCCAAAAAATTTTACGAACTGCGCACGCAAGTCGAGGAATGATAAATAGTACTTTTCGAGGTCTTAGAACACAAAATTAATTATTAAATTTAAAGATGACATTTTGGGTCATCACAAGATTAGGCTTGATACTTACTGGGTATATGTTGTTTACGTACTCATACTACACTCGTTGTACTTTTTTGTGTAGGACCTGAGGCAAGTACTAGTGGGGGACCTATCGTCTTACACCCACGTTATCCAGAGGCATAGTAGTGAGCTGCCTTTCTGAGCCGTTCTGCAGCTACTAGTGTCTCTCCTTGTATTTTTCATTCTTTTTATTTTTATTTCAAACAGTATTTGAGGTTTTGTATATCTACTAGATGCTCATACACTTGTGACACCAGGTCTTGGTACACACATTGGTAGAATTTGGTGTTTTATTATTTTTTTTGGTTTTAAATTTTGTCAATATATGATTAATTTATTAAGTTGGCTTGCCTAGATGTAGTGTTGGGCGTCATCACGACCTATAGGTGAAATTGGGTCTTGATACCGGGAGATCCCCTTGTACTACATATTTACTTTGGGACTACGGAACGGTATTCCGGGAGATCCCCTCCTGTCTTGCATATTTACTTTGGGACTACGGAACGGTATCTCGGGAGATACCCTGTTGTATTTCTGGGTATTGAGCTGTTACCTTCTATAAATTCTTTCTTGTTAAATTTCAGTCTTTATTTTACTGCGATATTTCATTTTTGCCTTGCTTTATTATCATATTCCAGTAGGTCCCGGACCTGACCTCGTCACTACTCTACCGAGGTTAGGCTTGGCACTTACTGGGTACCGATTGTGGTGTACTCATGCTACTCTTCTAAACATGTTTTGTGTGCAGATCCAGGTACTTCTTATCAGCCCCGCTACTAGATGAGAGTGCTTGCTGCTGTACGGAGACTTCAAGGTATATCTGCCGCGTTCGCAGACCTCGGAGTCCCCCTTTATTCCCTCCTTTGTCATTTACCTTCCTTACTTCTGTTATTAGACTCTGGTGTATAGAGATACTAGTTTCCTTCTGTAACTTGTGACTTATGATGTTCTGTTTTTGGGATTACTGTGTATTTTGAATAGTTAGTTGTTTAATTCATGTTTTTATTTCACTATTCCGCAAATGTTAGGCTTACCCAGTCATAGAGACTAGGTGCCGTCACGACGTCATACGGAGGGGAAATTGGGTCGTGACAAGTATATAAGCTATATTCGATATATATGAGATAGATATGAAATATTCGACATAGATATGTTTCTGAAATATGGATTTAGGAGAAACTAGTATGAAAAATACTAGGTTGGAAGAGGTAGATATACCTCAAAACCTTGATTTGTTAAACAAATGGACTATTCTTAAAGTCCCTATTAGAACAATCTATGATTATGGATGGTTTGATAAACTCTCTTCTAAACAACTTGTTAAAACAACTAAGCAATCTTTAGCTTTAAATTCGTCTGAACAGACTATTCGTTTGTTAAACAAGCATGATGTAGATGTTTATAGAAACCAATATAATTATCTGCATATTGGTATAGTTCAAATTGCTTTTAAGCCATTAACCCTTAAAGGGTTACCAGAGACTTTTTGGCTGCTCTCAGAGATGACAGAAATCTGAATTTTAGACAGTCTCTTATGGGTTCTATTGAATCTACTGTTGCCTACGGCCCGGTATATTTCAATACTCAACCCAATCTGCAATTATCTCTATCTGATGTTAATATACTTGATGCTTTGACATTAAATGTGAAAACACATGGTTATAATTATGCACCTGGTTCTGAACTTATATGTTTATCGTATAGAATCTATTTTAAATTGCTATCTACGTTAAACCCCAAATGTAAATTATACGATACATCTGATCAGACTATATTAGTGGAAACGAATTTTGCAAAGTCTAAGGTCTCCACGAGGAGACCTATTAAGTGGGAAGAAATTAATTTTCCAATTACATGGACTTTGGATTCGGTTATATCCCCCAATCAGATAACTAATGCTGTCAGTAATACTGAGTATTCTCATATTACTCAAAATCCGGATGGAAGGATTTGCATTCAGTTTGATGATAATAGTTTCACTTATAGTAGACAGTCATTTTCTAATAATAGACTGTTGCCTGCTATTAGTTCTAATTATAATAGACATTCCTTTACCAATCGTAGACTGTTGCCTGATATTCAACCATTTTCTCCTGTTGAACCAGTCTATGGACCAGCTAGAAATCGTGCTGCATCTCTACACACAATTTCTACTAAAGTAGATGATAAACCTGTTGAAAGGGTTAAGATTAACCCCAAGACAAATATTGTTCAGGATAATGATAATATTTCTGATAAGGATATTCCTTATGCGTCCGAAATGGATTTTGACCCAAATGATGTTTAAATGATTCCACACCAAATTGATTTTAGTCCAGGGTCACAAGCTAGAGGTTATATCCAAAAAAAAAATTCAGTAATAAATGGAACCAGTTTAAAACTTGGTTTTTTGATACTTATAGTAAAGAGGATTTAAACAATATTTCTCAAGAATTCTATGAAACTTGTGCTTTACATAATCAAATTATGTATTTTGTTCCTTGGTTTATAACCACATATTTACCACTTTTTATAAAATTTTTGGAAAGATCTTATAAAGATGGGAGTGGCAATATTACTAAAGCCACCTACCCTCCTCAAGCACCTTTTATTTTACCGAATAATACAGGTATTACTTTTACTGCATTTCAAAAATTTATTGATGAAGATGTTGCTGCAGTCAGCATCGCAGAAATTAATAAATTAATTTCTCAAAATAATTATTTGAGTTTATACGTTAAAGTTTTGGGTGAACACATAAGTTCTCTTGATAAAAAACTTATTGATTTGACAGCTTTGATAAAAGAAATGAGTACTAGCAAGAAAATAACTGATATTGCCTCTACTTCAGGAAGCAAATCAGAACCTCAAATTGTTTTTACTCATGTTCAAAGACCTCCTGAGATTCAGGATTTTAAATTTAAATCTTTTAATGATTTAGAAGAACTTCTTGATAAAAAGTTATCCGGTTTGAATATCAAACCCATTGATTTATCAAAAGATTTTGCTGATAAATTAGATACTACTTTTGACTATAAAAAGGATGTTTTGTCAGAGTTTATCCCTAAAAGAATAGTAAGTTTGCTGATAGCAGATATGCTGATAAACCCAGAATGCAAACTTATTATTACAATCGTCCTACTCTTCAAGATGTTTTAATAGAGGAACGTGATTGGAATCAGACTAATACGTCTTACAGTGGTTCTGAAATTTACGAATGGAATCTTGATGGATTAACTGATAGACAATTGACTATTCTTGTACATAGAATGCTTATGTATGCAACTATCTGTAAAAGTGTGAAAAATACAGATAGAAATATTTGCAAAATGATTGTTGCAGGTTTTACTGGACAACTTCGTGGTTGGTGGGATAATTATTTGACTGTCGAAGAAAGAGCAATGGTTATTAATGCTCAAGCCACTGACGAAGGAGTTGATAACTTAGGCATGGCCCTAGTGGCAAATAGAGAAGATGTTGTTTATACTCTTATTCTTACTATATTAGAACACTTCAATGGTAGATTTACCAACCAGAATGAGACGGTCCGTACTCTTCTTAATGGCCTTAGATGTAAGACCTTAGGTGATTTTAGATGGTATAAAGACACTTTTATGAGTAGAGTAATGAAACTACCAGAGAATAAGCTTGAACATTGGAAAGCTAAGTTTATAGATGGCCTTCCCCCTTTATTTGCTGAAAGAGTTAGAAAGATTTTAAGAGGTAGTTATGGTGAAATTCCATACAGAGACTATACCTATGGTAAGTTGATAGAAATTTGCACACAGGAAGGGTTAAACCTGTGCAATGAATTAAGATTGTCCAGACAGCTTAAAATGGATAAGCTTAAGGAAAGAAACCAATTAGGGGACTTTTGCACCCAGTTCGGTTTACCCGAGACTTCTACTCATAAGAAGAAGAAACATAAGTATCATAGATACCCCAACCAAGACAGTCCTTATAGGAGAAAGAGATCTAGATATAGATCCAAAGAGGAACGAGAAGGTAAGAAAGCTCATCGCAAGTCTACTAGATTTACCAAAAATAGGTCTAAGAGAGATCTTGCTGACATTAAGTGTTATAAGTGTGGCAAATTTGGCCATATAGCCCCCAAATTGTAAGCTTCAAAAGCTGAAAACCTTAGGACTAGACGATTAGTTACGTGATAAGGTTTATGGTTTGTTATACACTTCTGGATCAGAATCTAATTATTATTCTGAGTCAGAATCAAAAGCTGAAATAGATTTACTTGATTTATCTGATAGTAATAAAAATGTTGATAATACTTGTACAACTTGCAAAGGTGATACATGTACTTGTGATGATGATGAATTTTATAAATTGCAATCACAGTTTCAAGATTTGAACATGAAAACTATTACGTCTGATAATGTAATAGAACTTTTAAAAGAAGTTACTGATGAAAAACTTCGTGAAAAAATTATTAATTTGGCTGCTAGTTCAAGTTCTAATTCAAGTTCTAGTTTTACAAAACCTTTTAAAAAAGAATTTGAATATTCCCCACCTTATTCTTTACTAGAGGTTAATAATCGTCTTTTAAATAAAAATAAAACTGTAGCAAGAGATTCTTCTTTCGATGATTTAAAGATTGAAGTTGAAAACTTGAAACGAGAGATCAAATCTCTTAAATAAAATCAAATGATTTGTGATCATAGGATTACGCAGATTGAGAAAATCAATTCTCCAGCTGAGAAATCTAATGATAAAAACAAAGGTATTTCTGAAAATGATATTGAAGAAAAACCTATTAGTTTTAATCCTAAACATGATATGTTTTTAGGAATGATGCAAATTATTACTGCTCATAAATGGTATATCAAATGTACTATTCTCATTGATAATAGTTTTTCTATTACAAACATTGCCATGATTGATAGTGGAGCAGATGTTAGCTGCATTCAAGAAGGTTTAATACCTACGAAATATTTTCAAAAAACTACTCATATGGTTAGATCTGCAGCCGGATATGCTTTAGATATAAAGTATAAATTGCCTAATACGGGTATTTGTCAGAATAAAATCTGTATTCCTCATTTCTTTTTCTTGGATAAAAAACCAGTTATACCCTCCTATTATATTTGGAACACCGTTTATTAACGCCATTTATCCTTTTACTAGCATAGACTCGAAAGGTTTTACTGCTACTTATAAGGATAAAGAGATAAGTTATACTTTTGTTACAGATCCAGTAACTAGAGATATTAATGCTTTAATTGATATGAAGCAGAAACATGTTGATTCTTTGCAGTTAGAATTGTTTAGTATGAATATATTTGATACTTTGAATTCTACTAAAATACAGGAAAAGATTAAAATAATTTCCGAAAATATTGCTATTGATATTTGTGCAGAACATCCCAGTGCTTTTTGGAATAGAAAAAAGCATATTGTCACTTTGCCTTATGAAGATAATTTCTCTGAGGATTATATTCCTACTAAATCTCGACCTTGTCAGATGAACGCGGAATTAGTGGAATTCTGCAAAAAAGAGATTGATAATTTATTACAAAAGGGTTTGATAAAACCCTCAAAATCTCCTTGGTCTTGCACAGCTTTTTGTGTTAATAACGCAGCTGAAAAGGAACGTGGTATTCCTAGATTGGTCATTAATTATAAACCCTTAAATAAATATTTGAAGTGGATTAGGTATCCTATTTCCAATAAAAGAGATTTATTGTCAAGATTATATGATGCCAATATATTTTCAAAATTTAATTTAAAATCTGGATATTGGCAGATTCAAATATTTAAAGAACATACTTATAGAACTGCTTTTAATGTTCCATTTGGGCAATATGAATGGAATGTTATGCCTTTTGGTTTGAAGAATGCCCCTTCTGAATTCCAAAAAATTATGAATGATATTTTCAATCCCTATCTAGATTTTATCATTGTTTATATCGATCACATTTTGGTATTTTCCAAAACATTTGAAATGCATATTAAGCATTTAGATATTTTTAAAAGAATTGTTATACAAAATGGTTTGGTTATCTCAAAACAAAAAATGAGTTTATTCCAAACTAACATTAGATTTTTAGGACATTATATTTGTCAAGGAAAGATTACTCCTATTCAAAGATCGATCGATTTTGCTTCAAAATTTCCCGATGTTATTACTGATAAAACTCAATTACAAAGATTTTTGGGAAGTTTAAATTATATATCGCCTTTTTATAAAGATTTGTCGTGTGATTTAGCCCCCTTATATGATAGACTAAAAAAGGATTATAAAAACCCTTGGACTGATAGTCATACTGCTTTGGTTAAAAATATTAAGCAACGTGTAAATCTTAACCTTGCTTGACCCTTGCTAATCCTGCTTGGCAAAAGATTATCGAGACAGATGCGTCTAATATTGGTTACGGAGGGATTTTGAAACAGATAAATCCCAATAATAAGCATGAATATCTGATTAGATTCTTCTCTGGTAAATGGTCTGAAGTCCAGTGAAAATATGCCACTGTGGCACATGAAATGTTAACCATAGTAAAATGTGTTTTAAAATTCAAGACGATTTATACAATCAAAAGTTTTTGATAAAAACTGACGCACAATCTGTTAAATATATGTTTAACAAAGACTTTAAACATGATGCCTCGAAAATGATATTTGCAAGATGGCAGGCTCAATTAGCCTGTTTTGATTTTGAAATACAATATAAAAAGGGAATTGATAATTCTCTACCAGATTTCTTATCTCGTGAGTATTTACAGGATGGAACCCCCCTGGGGTAGGGGAAGAGGTAGAGGTTGGGGAAGATCATCCCCACAGTCCAGAGAAAGATTATCACCTTCAGGATCGTCATACGGATCCACATCAAATTTCCCAGTTATACAAATGGGAAGAAAGAGTTTAACCAATGAGAGGATATCTCTCAGAGAAGAATCATCGATCGGACCATCCGTCCATCTGGAAGATATTCCAGAAGATAGTCCATTATACGCACATTTGCAGGCATATTTGACTGCTCAAAAACAGAAAGATACTTCTGCTAAGTAAAGTGATACTTTTGCTTCCATTGCAAAAGATGACAATGATGATATCAAGTCATATGAGAAAATGTCTAAAAAAGAAATGATATTTCTTTTAGAAAATTCTGATATTCAGAGAAAAGAAGAGCCATGGAAGATATTCCAAAGGTATTTGATAAATGGATTATATTATCCGGGTGAGTCATACAAAATCCGCTCTTATTATGAAACAATACTCACCAGTACTGGCAGTGCAGAGTTTCAGCACTTTTCTGGTTATAGCACATATGAGAACGTTTATAACTTCTCGAAGATTATAATTAAATAGATTATATCTGTTGAAGACTGGGGTATATCCACAATGAAAGAAAGGCAGATAAGCCTTAACAAATCTCGAATGAATTTTACCTATTGGGATTATATCCAGGCATTTGATAAAGTGTTATACTATAATAATGATCGACACAAACATACTTGGTTTATTAAAGTATGTGCAAAGATATTTGCAGAAGCTATTCCTAATTGGTTTCTAAACTAGTGGTCATACCACGGTCCGACAGTAAAAAATTTACCTGGTCCATTTCTCATGTTATACAAAGAATGGATAAAAATCTCCCCTTTTATAAACAATTTATATCACACAGATCATATCTGTTACCCAGAAAAAATTGACCAAATTTATTTATTTTTGGAATTCTCTATTCCCTGGATTCATAAATGGACTCCAGAAGTCGGATTCACCAAAGAACAAGTCCCATGTTTATACAGGACCTTTTACAGCAACTTTTGGGATAAACTAATGAAAAGGGATCCCAAAACGAAGACATTATATGGTCAAAAACTCTTGGATTACATCAAAACGAAAATTCAAGAATATTCCAGCAAACCTCCTAAAGAGGTGATTGATGACAGCTCAATACGGCATATTGCCAGAAAGATCTCCTTTCAAGAAGGAGATAAAGAAGAAAAGATTAATAACTACCTGGAAGAAGTCAAAAGAAATTTACTTCGTTCCATTAATCAATATGAAAAATCAGTGTCACGACCCAATTTCGCTTATAGGTCGTGATAGCGCCCAACACTACAGCTAGGCAAGCCAACAAATAAGTCAAACATACATTGGTTAAACATTTATTCCAAGAAGATAATAAAATACCAATTTCTACTAATGTGTGTGCCAAGACCCGGTGTCACAAGTGCATGAGCATCTAGTAGATTATACAAAACTCCAAATACTGTCTGAAATAAAATAGACATAATAGAAATATCAGAAGAGACACTGGTAGCGGCAGAACGGCTCAGAAAGGAAGCTCACCACTATGCCTCGGGATGACGTGGGTATGTGATGATAGGTCCTCCACTAGTACCTATCTCAGATCGTGCACAAAAAATGCAGCAAGTGTAGTATGAGTACGTAAACAACGTGTACCCAGTAAGTATCAAGCCTAATCTCAAAGTGGTAGAGACGAGATGGCCGACTTTGACACTCACTATAGGTCAATAATAATTGAAATAAGACTAACATATTTAAATCAGCATGATTTTCAGAATTTACAAATAATTTATTTACTCAGCGGAAATAATCAAATTCCTTCAAATGTAATAATTCTCAATATATTAATTAAATTCCTTCAACTCAAATAATTTCCAATTTATCAATTAAATCTCATTTACAGGAGTAACAATTAATTCCTTAACAAGCAAGAATAATAATTTATTAAATTCCAAGGATTTTCCAATTTATTAATTAGCTTCACGAGCTGAAATAATTTATTAAAGTATCGTGTAATTATTATTATTAAGCACGATTTCTGCCGAGGGCGTACGGCCCGATCCAGAGTGTCGTGTACACTGCTGAGGGACGTGCGGCGCGATACATAGATGCATCTATCCTGCCAAGGCATTCGGCCCGCCCCACAAGAAAGGAGGACATTTTCTTATGTGCCTCCGGAAGGAGAGTATATTAATTATGAGATGAATTTGGGAGGAGAACAATTTCTTTTAACAATTAATTGATTTAAACAGACAATAAATCCTATGAGATTTTCATCCTTTAATATCTTTATCTAACAATTCACAATATATTCATATAGATATCAATTAATATAAATAAATAAAAGAATACAATTTACACAAGTAAGGCATGCTTTGAGTCCTAAACTACCCGGACTTTAGCATTAATAGTAGCTACGCACGGACTCTCGTCACCTCGTGCGTACGTAGCCCCCACAATTAGCAACAATTATTTAATTTTTAATCTCCTATGAGGTAATTTACCCCTCACAAGATTAGACAAGAGACTTACCTCGTCTTGCTCCAATTTAATCCACTATAAGGCCTTTTCCACGATTATCCAACTCTGTCTGGCTCGAATCTAGCCAAAATAATTCGATACAATCACTAAATATTATAGGAATCAATTCTATAAGGAAACACTACATTTTTGATAAAAATCCCGAAATTAATTAAAAATTCGCCCGAGGGGCCCACATCTCGGAATCCGACGAAAGTTACGAAATCCGACAACCCATTTAATTACGAGTCCAACCATACCAGTTTCACTCAAATTCGACTCTGAATCGATACCGAAATCTCAAAATTTTGTTTCTATGAGATTTCTAAACTTTTCCAAATTTCAATCTCAAAACACTAATTAAATTGTGAAAACAATGATATACTTGTATATGTAGACCAAATCCGAGTTAGAATCACTTACCCCAATGTTTTTCCCTTGAAAATCTGCCAAAAGTCGTCTTTGCTCAAGCTCAAGTTCGCCAAAAATGGCAAATGGGACGAATGTCCTCTGCTTTTATAACTTACAGCTCTGCCCAGTTCGATCAAGGAGCTCGATCAGGGGAGCTCGATCTCGGGAGCTCGATCTCAGGGAGTTCGATCAAGGAGCTCGATATCAAGGAGCTCGGTCTCAGGGAGCTCGATCTCAGGGAGTTCGATCAAGGAGCTCGATCTCAAGGAACTCGGTCTCAGGGAGCTCGATCAGGGTATCGAGGTTGGGCCTTCGATCATAGCCTCAATCATTGCATCGATATTGAGCCTTCGATCAGGGCATCGAGCATGGGTCTCGATCCTAGCCCTCGAGCCTTACCCTCGATCATGCCCTCGAGCCTTGCCTTCGATCGAGGCTTCGATACTGAGCCTCATCCCTGGCTTCGACTCAGGCCTCGATCGTGGGCTCGATATCTGGGGCTCGATCTGAGGCTCGATATCTAGGGCTCGATCTGAGGCTCGATCACAGCCCAGAAT
Organism: Nicotiana tomentosiformis; assembly: GCF_000390325.3. NCBI lineage: Eukaryota > Viridiplantae > Streptophyta > Magnoliopsida > Solanales > Solanaceae > Nicotiana > Nicotiana tomentosiformis. The sequence goes on along the minus strand of NC_090814.1, from coordinate 149,108,024 downwards.
ATGCAGCAGAAGAGAAAATTGCAGCAGCTTTTTAAGTCCAACGTTTGATCCGTTAACCATCCGAAACTCACCCGAGGCCCTCGGGACCTCAACCAAATATACCAACAAGTCCTAAAACATCATACGAACTTAGTCAAACCTCTAAATCACATCAAACAACACTAAAACCATGAATCATACCCCAATTCAAGCTTAATGAAACTAAGAGTTTTCAACTTCTACATTCAATGTCGGAACTTATCAAATCAACTCCGATTGACCTCAAATTTTACACACAAGTCACAAATTACATAACGGAGCTATGAAAATTTTCAGAACTAGATTCCGACTCCGGTATTAAAAATTCAACTCCCCGGTCAAACTTTCAAACTTTAAATTCCTATTTTAGCCATTTCAAGCCCAATTTCACTACGGACTTCCAAATAAAATTCTGATCATGCTCCTAAGTCCAAAATCACCATACGGAGCTGTTGGAATCATCAAAATTCTATTCCGAGGTCATTTTCTCAAAATGTTGACCGAAGTCGAACTTAGCACTTTAAGGCCAACTTAAGGAACTAAGTGTTCTGGTTTCACCCCAAACACTTCCAAATCTCGAACCAACCATCCCCGCAAGTCATAAATCATTACAAGCACCTACAGGAAGTTTTATTTTAGGGAACGGGGTTCTAAAAGTTAAAATGACCGATTGGGTCATTACATTCTCCACCACTTAAACAAACGTTCGTCCTCGAACGGGTTTAGAATTGTACCTGGAGTGCTGAATAACTGTGGATATCTGCTCCGCATGTCTTCCTCGGCCTCCCAAGTCGCTTCCTCGACTGGTTGGCCCCTCCACTGGACTTTTACTGCAAAAATCCTCTTGGACCTCAACTGGCGAACCTGTTTATCAACAATGGCAATTGATTCCTCTTTATAACCCACGCTATTATCTAGCTGAACTGTGCTGTAGTCTAACACATGTGATAGGTCGGCATGATACTTCCGGAGCATTAGATACGTGAAATATCGGATGAACTCCCGATAGGCTGGGAGGCATGGCAAGCTCATAAGCAACCTCCCCAACTCGTTTCAACACCTCAAATGAGCCTATAAACCTTGGGCTTAACTTGCCCTTCTTCCCGAATCTCATAATTCCCTTCATCGGCGAAACCTTCAAGAGAACTTTTTCACCTACCATAAATGATATATCACGCGCTTTCTGATCCGCGTAACTCTTTTGTCTGGACTGTGCTGTACGAAGTCGCTCCTGAATCAACTTTACCTTTTCCAAGGCATCCCTTACCAAATCAGTACCATATAACTTAGCCTCACCTGGCTCAAACCATCCGATAGGTGAATGACATCGCCGACCATATAAAGCCTCAAATGGAGCCATCTCGATGCTGGATTGGTAACTGTTATTATAAGCAAACTCGGCCAAAGGCAGGAAACGATCCCACTGACCTCCAAAGTCAATCACACATGCCCTGAGCATATCCTCCAAAATCTGAATTGTCCTCTCTGACTGTCCATCGGTCTGCAGATGAAAGGCTGTGCTGAGCTCTACACGGGTCCCCAACTCACTCTGTACTGCTCTCCAGAAATGCGAAGTAAACTGAGAACCTCTATCTGATATGATGGAAATTGGCACACCGTGCAACCGAACTATATCCTGAATATAAATCTGGGCCAACCTCTCTGAAGTATACGTAGTCACAACAGGAATAAAATGTGCCGACTTAGTCAACCTGCCAACAATCACCCAAACTGCATCAAATTTCTTCAAGGTCCGCGGCAACCCAACTACAAAATCCATAGCAATTCGTTCCCATTTCCACTCTGGTATGGTCATCTGCTGAAGTAGGCCACCTGGCCCCTGGTGCTCATATTTAACTTGCTGACAATTTAGACACCGAGCTACATACTCAACTATGTCCTTTTTCATTCGTCGCCACCAATAATGTTGCCTCAAGTCACGATACATCTTAGTAGCACCTGGATGAATAGAATATCGAGAACTGTGTACCTCTTCTAGGATCTTTTTCCTCAGTTCATCCACATTAGGAACACATAGACGATCCTGGAGTTGTAGAACACCATCTGCACCAATAGTAACTTCCTTGGCATCACCTCGTAGTACTGTTTCACGAAGAACCACCAGGTGTGGGTCATCATATTGGCGAGCCTTGATCTGCTCAAATAGTGAAGATTGGGCCACAGCACATGCAAGAACTCGGCTGGGCTCTGAAATATCCAGCCTCACAAGTCGGTTAGCCAAGGATTGAATATCTGAGGCTAATGGCCTTTCCTCTGCTGAAATGAAAGCCAAACTACCCATACTCTCCGCCTTTCTGCTCAAGGCATCTGCAACCACATTTGCTTTGCCCGGATGATACAGGATAGTAATATCATAATCTTTTAGTAACTCCAGCCATCTGCGCTGCCTCAAATTTAGATCCCTCTACTTGAACAAATGCTGCAAACTGCGATGATCAGTGTAAACTTCACAAGACACCCCATAAAGATAATGCCTCCAAATCTTAAGAGCGTGAACAATCGCAGCTAACTCCAAATCATGTACCGGATAATACTTTTCGTGGGGCTTTAGCTGACGTGAAGCATATGCAATAACTTGCCCTTCCTGCATCAATACACAACCCAAGCCAACGCGCGAAGTGTCGCAATACACTGTATACATCCCCGAACCAGAAGGCAACACTAACACTGGTGCTGTAGTCAATGATGTCTTGAGCTTCTGAAAGCTCACCTCACAATCATCGGACCATCGGAATGGAGCACCCTTCTGGGTTAATTTGGTCAAAGGTGCTGCAATAGATGAAAAACCTTCCACGAACCGACGATAATAACCTGCCAAACCCAGAAAACTCCTGATCTCCATCGCCGAAGTGGGACGATGCCAATTCTGAACTGCCTCAATCTTTTTGGGATCAACTTTAATACCTTCGCCCGATACGATATGTCCCAAAAATGCTACAGACTCTAGCCAAAACTCACATTTAGAGAACTTATCATATAGCTTTTGTTCCCGCAATGTCTGAAGCACTCTTCTCATATGCTGCTCATGCTCCTCCTTACTACGTGAGTAGATCAAAATGTCATCAATGAAGACAATGACAAATGAGTCAATATATGGCCTGAATACCCTGTTCATCAGATCCATAAATGCTGCCGGGGCATTAGTTAAACCAAAAGACATTACCAGAAACTCATAATGACCATATCTAGTACGGAAAGCAGTCTTCAGAATATCCGAATCCCGAATCTTCAACTGATGTTACCCCGACCTCAAGTGGATCTTAGAGAATACCCTAGCACCCTGCAACTGGTCAAATAGATCATCAATACGCGACAACGGGTACTTGTTCTTAATAGTGACTTTGTTCAATTGGTGATAATCAATACACATCCGCATTGTTCCATCATTCTTTTTCACAAATAATACCGGTGCACCCCAAGGCGATACACTCGGTCTGACAAACCCTTTGGCTAGTAACTCTTCAAGCTGTTCTTTCAATTCTTTCAATTCTTTCGGAGCCATACGATACGGTGGGATAGATATAGGCTGGGTATCTGAAGCCAAGTCAATACAGAAATCAATATCACGATCAGGTAGCATACCTGGAAGATCTGACGGGAATACATCGGGGAACTCCCGAACTACAGGCACTGAATCAATAGCCGGAGTCTCTGCAGTAGTATCCCGAACATAGGCTAGATAATCCAAACAACCCTTCTCAACCATGTATTGAGCCTTTATGAAAGAAATAACTCGATTAAATGAACTAACAGGCGAACCCTTCCACTCCAGCTTAGGCAATGCTGGAATAGCTAAGGTAACAGTCTTGGCATGACAATCTAGAATAGCATGATATGGAGACAACCAATCCATACCCAGAATAATTTCAAAATCGATCATCTCAAGCAATAGGAGATCTGCTCTAGTTTCATAACCACAGAATGTAATAATACAGGACCGGTAGATCCGATTCACAACAACAGAATTGCCCATAGGAGTGGACACATAAACAGGAATACTCAAGGACTCACGAGAAACGCCCAAGAATGGAGCAAATAGAGATGACACATATGAATACGTAGATCCTGGATCAAATAATACTGAGGCACCGTTGCCACAAACAGAAATAATACCTGTAATCACGGCATCTGAGGCCTCAGCATCTGGTCTAGCCGGAAAAGCATAAAACCGAGCTGGAGCGCCAACTAGCTGAACTCCACCTCTAGGACGGCCCCTACCCACCTGTCCTCCACCTCTGAGTGGTCGGACTGCTGGTGGAGCAACTGGTCCGGTAAGCATAGGCTGCTGACCCTGCTGTACTGGTCTACCCCGAAGCCTAGGGCAAAACCTCTGTATGTGACTGGGATCCCCGCACTCGTAACAACTCTTCGGTGCGATGGGCTGCTGACTAAGTGTCTGGCCCTGGGGACCTGAATACCCACTGAGAGGACCCTGAATAGCTAGTGGGTGGTAAGAACTCTCTGGGATAGCATTGAGATAAGGTCGCACTGGAGTACCTCGAGGAGGTGGTGGTGCTGGATATGGGGATCTGCTGGACTGTCCCCTCACGAACTGACCTCTGCCCCCGGACAGAGCACCTCTGAACTCTCCAGAGTACCTGAACCGCTTATCTCTCATAATCTGCTCTCGGCTCCACTGACGTACACCCTCAATCCTCCGGGCTATCTCCACAACTCGCTCATAAGAAGTACCCATCTCAACCTCTCGAGCCATAGTAGCCTGAATACCAGTATGTAAACCGGCTACAAACCTTCGCACTCTCTCCACCTCGGTAGGGAGTATCATTAGTGCATGGCGAGATAATTCAGAAAACCTCACCACATAATCGGTCACTGACATCTGACCCTGCTGGAGCTGCTCAAACTGAAATTGCAACTCTTCCCTCTAGGAGGGTGGAATATACCTATCCAAGAAGATACGGGTGAACCTGTCCCAAGTCATGGGAGGAGAATCTGCTGGTCTGCCAAGAGCATAAGACTGCCACCATTTACGGGCTCTACCCTCTAGTTGAAAAGTAGCGAAATCAACCCCATGCGATTCTAATATCCTCATGTTCTACAGTCTATCCTTGCAATGATCAATGAAATCCTGTGGATCCTCATGTCGCTCACCCCCGAAGATAGGAGGATGTAGCCTAGTCCATCTGTCCAATAGCTTCTGAGGATCAGCGGCTACAGCTGGCCTGGGCTCAGGTGTAGCTGCTGTCATTGGCTGGACTTCACCCACGGGTAGTGCACCCTGGGTCTGATATATAGCAGCTGCCTATCCATGAGCCTGCGCAGTAGAGGTCTGTGCTCCCCCGCCCGCCTGAGATGTGGCTGGGTCTGCCGGAAATAAACCGGCCTGAGTCATATTGTCCATGAATCGCAGCATACGACCCAAGACATCCTGAAATCCCGGTGCAGATATGAAGTCCACCGGAGCTGGCTCTGCCACAGGCACCTCACCCTGCTCCTCAATAATGGGATTCTCTGCTGGATCCACTGGCGGCATAAGCGGAATAGTCCTGGGACATCCTCGCCCTCTACCACGGGCTGGAGCCCTCCCTCGGCCTCTGCCTCGGCCTCGAGCAACTGGGGGAGTAGCTCTTCCCTGGTCTGGAATCTCATTAGAGCGTGTTCTCACCATCTGTGAGAGATTAAGAGAAGGATATTTAGTACTACATCAATTGCACGATAGAATATGAAGAAAGGTAGTTTCCTAACACCATATAGCCTCTCGAAGATAAGTACAGACGTCTCTGTACCGATCCGCAAGACTCTAATAGGTCTGCTCATAACTTGTGAGACCTACGTGAACCTAGCGCTCTGATACCATGTTGTCACAACCCAATTTCGCCTATAGGTCGTGATGGCACCCAACACTACAGCTAGGCAAGCCAACTAATAAGTTAAACATACATTGGTTAAACTTTTATTCTAAGAAGATAATAAAATACCAATTTCTACTAATGTGTGTGCCAAGACCCGGTGTCACAAGTGCATGAGCATCTAGTAGATTATACAAAACTCCAAATACTGTCTGAAATAAAATAGACAGAATAGAAATATCAGAAGAGACATTGGTAGCTGCAGAACGGCTCAGAAAGGCAGCTCACCACTATGCCTCGGGATGACGTGGGTATGTGATGATAGGTCCTCCACTAGTACCTGTCTCAGATCCTGCACAAAAAGTGCAGCAAGTGTAGTATGAGTATGTAAACAACGTGTACCCAGTAAGTATCAAGCCTAATCTCAAAGTGGTAGAAACGAGATGGCCGACTTTGACACTCAATATAGGTCAATAATAATTGAAATAAAACTAAGATATTTAAATCAGCATGATTTACAGAATTTACAAATAATTTGTTTACTCAGCGGAAAAAATCAAATTCCTTCAAATGTAACAATTCTCAATATATTAATTAAATTCCTTCAACTCAAATAATTTCCAATTTATCAATTAAATCTCATTTACAGGAGTAAAAATTAATTCCTTAACAAGCAAGAATAATAATTTATTAAATTCCAAGGATTTTTCAATTTATTAATTAGCTTCACGAGCTGAAATAATTTATTAAAGTATCGTGTAATTATTATTATTAAGCACGATTTCTGCTGAGGACGTACGGCCCAATCCAGAGTGTCGTGTACACTGCCGAGGGACGTGCTGCGCGATCCATAGATGCATCTATCCTGCCGAGGCGTTCGGCCCGCTCCACAAGAAAGGAGGACATTTTCTTATGTGCCTCCAGAAGGAGAGTATATTAATTATGAGATGAATTTGGGAGGAGAACAATTTCTTTTAATAATTAATTGATTTAAACAGACAATAAATCCTATGAGATTTCCATCCTTTAATATCTTTATCTAACAATTCACAATATATTCATATAGATATCAATTAATATAAATAAATCAAAGAATACAATTTACACAAGTAAGGTATGCTTTGAGTCCTAAACTACCCGGACTTTAGCATTAATAGTAGCTACGTACGAACTCTCGTCACTTCGTGCGTACGTAGCCCCCACAATTAGCAACAATTATTTAATTTTTAATCTCCTATGAGGTAATTTCCCCCTCACAAGATTAGACAAGAGACTTACCTTGTCTTGCTCCAATTTAATCCACTATAAGGCCTTTTCCACGATTATCCAACTCCGTCTGGCTCGAATCTAGCCAAAATAATTCGATACAATCACTAAATATTATAGGAATCAATTCTATAAGGAAACACTACATTTTTGATAAAAATCCCGAAATTAATTAAAAATTCGCCTGAGGGGCCCACATCTCGGAATCCGACAAAAGTTACAAAATCCGACAACCCATTCAATTACGAGTCCAACCATACCAGTTTCACTCAAATCCGACTCCGAATCGATACCGAAATCTCAAAATTTTGTTTCTATGAGATTTCTAAACTTTTTCAAATTTCAATCTCAAAACACTAATTAAATTGTGAAAACAATGATATACTTGTATATGTAGACCAAATCCGAGTTAGAATCACTTACCCCAATGTTTTTCCCTTGAAAATCTGCCAAAAGTCGTCTTTGCTCAAGCTCAAGTTCGCCAAAAATGGCAAATGGGACGAATGTCCTCTGCTTTTATAACTTACAGCTCTGCCTAGTTCGATCAAGGAGCTCGATCAGGGGAGCTTGATCTTGGGAGCTCGATCTCAGAGAGTTCGATCAAGGAGCTCGATATCAAGGAGCTCGGTCTCAGGGAGCTCGATCTCAGGGAGTTCGATCAAGGAGCTCGATCTCAAGGAGCTCGATCTCAGGGAGCTCGATCAGGGTATCGAGGTTGGGCCTTCGATCATAGCCTCAATCATTGCATCGAGCTTGAGCCTTCGATCAGGGCATCGAGCATGGGTCTCGATCCTAGCCCTCGAGCCTTACCCTTGATCATGCCCTCGAGCCTTGCCTTCGATCGAGGCTTCGATACTGAGCCTCGTCCCTGGCTTTGACTCAGGCCTCGATCGTGGGCTCGATATCTGGGGCTCGATCTGAGGCTCGATATCTAGGGCTCGATCTGAGGCTCGATCACAGCCCAGAATATGCAGCAGAAGAGAAAATTGCAGCAGCTTTTTAAGTCCAACTTTTGATTCGTTAACCATCCGAAACTCACCCGAGGCCCTCGGGACCTCAACCAAATATACCAACAAGTCCTAAAACATCATACGAACTTAGTTGAACCTCTAAATCACATCAAACAACGCTAAAACCAAGAATCATACCCCAATTCAAACTTAATGAAACTAAGAGTTTTCAACTTCTACATTCAATGTCGGAACTTATCAAATTAACTCCGATTGACCTCAAATTTTACACACAAGTCATAAATTACATAACGGAACTATGAAAATTTTCAGAATTGGATTCCGACTCCGGTATCAAAAAGTCAACTCCCCGGTCAAACTTTCAAACTTTAAATTCCTATTTTAGCCATTTCAAGCCCAATTTCACTACGGACTTCCAAATAAAATTCCGATCATGCTCCTAAGTCCAAAATTACCATACGGAGCTGTTGGAATCATCAAAATTCTATTCCGAGGTCGTTTTCTCAAAATGTTGACCGAAGTCGAACTTAGCACTTTAAGGCCAACTTAAGGAACTAAGTGTTCTGGTTTCACCCCAAACACTTTCAAATCTCGAACCAACCATCCCCGCAAGTCATAAATCATTACAAGCACCTACAAAAAGTTTTATTTTAGGGAACGGGGTTCTAAAAGTTAAAATGACCGGTTGGGTCATTACAATCAGACACTTCTATGTAGAATCAAACCAGCAACGATGATATCGCTGAAGATTCTCAACCCTTTGAATCAGAGAAAATACTATCTGATGAAGATTTGCAGAATGCGGAAGAATTCCTCCACAAGATGAAAGAATCAGACAAAATACCGGCACAGTGAAATAGCTGGACCCCACAAACACAGTAAAGCCACCGGACACACAACACAGTGAAGCCGCCGGACCCCACTTAAACAGTAGATACACTGTTCATCAACAGTAGATACACTGTTTATCAACAGTAGAAATACTGTTTTGTATAGTAAAAATACTGTAACAGGGACCCACGGGACCCACTTTTTACTGTTCATGGTTTCTTTTCTTTTCTATTTATACGTTTCATTCGTTCAGAAAAAAAAAACGAGACCCTCTCTCTCTAGAATTCTCTCTCTTTCTCTTCAAGTGTAATTAAGAATTTGTAACAGTTTGTAGTTTGTAATAGAAGAACAAAGTAAATAAATTTTTCAGTTCTTCATCTTCAGGCCTTGCATCCCGGCCAAAAGGTAGTGATTTCTTTCTTAGTTAGTTTTCCTCCTAGTCTCTCCTCTCTGGCCGTGACGATGTCCGGCTAAGAGACTTCATATCTATGTTGAGTATCTAACTTCTCTCCTATATAAACCATGAAAGAGACGGCATCTATTTAAATATAAATGAACTTTATATATAGAGTTTTGACTTGGTGTCAAGATGGTTTGTACAATCTAATATAACACTGCTCTTATTGGCTTTGCCTTAGTGGCTTCGTCTAGCCAGCCGTGAACCTCAGCCCGATAAAGGAGTTAAAAAAGGCATCTTCTTTCACGGTTAGAACTGCTAGACACATGGGCTCAATAAAAGTATGTATTATATTAAGACAGACCCCTTGCTTGAGTAAAGGTTTTAACCTTCCATACAGTCATTAAACTATATATAAAATTCAAGTATATTTCAATTCTTATATCCTTGCTGATTATACGGATTACCGCCAGTCTTTAAATATAAGGGTACTGAATTAGCTAGATTAAGAATTCTCAAGTATGTTAAAATAGAAATCTTTAACTGGTGGAAACCTCGGTGGACATATAAATGTCAGCAGAGGTGCGAAACAATTCCAGTTCCCGGTCAAACGGTGATTTCTCTTTTAGCTTAGTTGAGAAGGCCATGCAGATTACCGCCCGCCACTTGTTTTAACTATATATAAAATTTAACTAAGCTAAAAGAGAAATCACCGTTTGACCGGGAACTGGAATTGTTTCGCACCTCTGCTGACATTTATATGTCCATCGAGGTTTCCACCGGTTAAAGATTTCTATTTTAACATACTTGAGAATTCTTAATCTAGCTAATTCAGTACCCTTATTTTTAAAGACTGGCGGTAATCCGCACAATCAGTAAGGATATAAGAATTGAAATATACTTGAATTTTATATATAGTTTAATGACTGTATGGAAGGTTAAAACCTTTACTCAAGCAAGGGGTCTGTCTTAATATAATACATACTTTTATTGAGCCCATGTGTCTAGCAGTTCTAACCGTGAAAGAAGATGCCCTTTTTAACTCCTTTATCGGGTTGAGGTTCACGGCTGGCTAGACGAAGCCACTAAGGCAAAGCCAATAAGAGCAGTGTTATATTAGATTGTACAAACCATCTTGACACCAAGTCAAAACTCTATATATAAAGTTCATTTATATTTAAATAGATGCCGTCTCTTTCATGGTTTATATAGGAGAGAAGTTAGATACTCAACATATATATGAAGTCTCTTAGCCGGACATCGTCACGGCCAGAGAGGAGAGACTAGGAGGAAAACTAACTAAGAAATAAATCAGTACCTTTTGGCCGGGATGCAAGGCCTGAAGATGAAGAACTGAAAACTTTATTTACTTTGTTCTTCTGTTACAAACAACAAACTCTTACAAATTTTTAATTACACTTGAAGAGAGAGAGAGAGAATTCTAGAGAGAGAGGGTCTCGCTTCCTTTTTTTTTATTTAACAGACGGTTATTAACCTCTAGTAAAGAATAAGGCGGGGAATATTCAAATTCTTTTTCAAAAGGTTTTGTAAAACTAGAACTTGAATTAGAACTTGATCTAGCAGCCAAATTAATAATTTTTTCACGAAGTTTTTCATCAGTAACTTCTTTTAAAAGTTCTATTACATTATCAGACGTAATAGTTTTCATGTTCAAATCTTGAAACTGTGATTGCAATTTATAAAATGCATCATCATCACAAGTACATGTATCACCTTTGCAAGTTGTACAAGTATTATCAACATTTTTATCACTATCAGATAAATCAAGTAAATCTATTTCAGCTTCTGATTCTGACTCAGAATAATAATCAGATTCTGATCCAGAAGTGTATAACAAACCATAAACCTTATCACGTAACTCATCGTCTAGTCCTAAGGTTTTCAGCTTTTGAAGCTTACAATTTGGGGCTATATGGCCAAATTTGCCACACTTATAACACTTAATGTCAGCAAGATCTCTCTTAGACCTATTTTTGGTAAATCTAGTAGACTTGCGATGAGCTTTCTTAGCTTTTCGTTCCTCTTTGGATCTATATCTAGATCTCTTTCTCCTATAAGGACTGTCTTGGTTGGGGTATCTATGATACTTATGTTTCTTCTTCTTATGAGTAGAAGTCTCGGGTAAACCGAACTGGGTGCAAAAGTCCCCTAATTGGTTTCTTTCCTTAAGCTTATCCATTTTAAGCTGTCTGGACAATCTTAATTCATTGCACAGGTTTAACCCTTCCTGTGTGCAAATTCCTATCAACTTACCATAGGTATAGTCTCTGTATGGAATTTCACCATAACTACCTCTTAAAATCTTTCTAACTCTTTCAGCAAATAAAGAGGAAAGGCCATCTATAAACTTGGCTTTCCAATGTTCAAGCTTATTCTCTGGTAGTTCCATTACTCTACTCATAAAAGTGTCTTTATACCATCTAAAATCACCTAAGGTCTTACATCTAAGGCCATTAAGAAGAGTACGGACAGTCTCATTCTGGTTGGTAAATCTACCGTTGAAGTGTTCTAATATAGTAAGAATAAGAGTATAAACAGCATCTTCTCCATGCCTAAGTTATCAACTCCTTCGTCAGTGGCTTGAGCATTAATAACCATTGCTCTTTCTTCGACAGTCAAAATAATTATCCCACCAACCACGAAGTTGGCTAGTAAAACCTGCAACAATCATTTTGCAAATATTTCTATCTGTATTTTTCACACTTTTACAGTTAGTTGCATACATAAGCATTCTATGTACAAGAATAGTCAATTGTCTATCAGTTAATCCATCAAGATTCCATTCGTAAATTTCGGAACCACTGTAAGACGTATTAGTCTGATTCCAATCACGTTCCTCTATTAAAACATCTTGAGGAGTAGGACGATTGTAATAATAAGTTTGCATTCTGGGTTTATCAGCATATCTGCTATCAGCAAACTTACTATTCTTTTTGGGATAACCTTTGAGTTTATTAAACTCTGACAAAACATCATTTTTATAGTCAAAAGTAGTATCTAATTTATCAGCAAAATCTTTTGATAAATCAATGGGTTTGATATTCAAACCGGATAACTTTTTATCAAGAAGTTCTTCTAAATCATTAAAAGATTTAAATTTAAAATCCTGAATCTCAGGAGGTCTTTGAACATGAGTAAAAACAATTTGAGATTCTGATTTGCTTCCTGAAGTAGAGGCAATATCAGTTATTTTCTTGCTAGTACTCATTTCTTTTATCAAAGCTGTCAAATCAATAAGTTTTTTATCAAGAGAACTTATGTGTTCACCCAAAACTTTAACGTATAAACTCAAATAATTATTTTGAGAAATTAATTTATTAATTTATGCGATGCTGACTGCAGCAACATCTTCATCAATAAATTTTGAAATGCAGTAAAAGTAATACCCTTATTATTCGGTAAAACAAAAGGTGCTTAAGGAGGGTAGGTGGCTTTAGTAATATTTCCACTCCCGTCTTTATAAAATCTTTCCAAAACTTTTATAAAAAGTGGTAAATATGTGGTTATAAACCAAGGAACAAAATACATAATTTGATTATGTAAAGCACAAGTTTCATAAAATTCTTGAGAAATATTGTTTAAATCCTCTTTACTATAAGTATCAAAAAACCAAGTTTGTTTGTGTCGATCATTATTGTAGTATAACACTTTATCAAATGCCTGGATATAATCTCAATAGGTAAAATTCATTCGAGATTTATTGGCTTATATGTCTTTCTTTCATTGTGGATATACCCCAGTCTTCAACAGATATAATCTGTTTAATTATAATCTTCGAGAAGTTATAAACGTTCTCATCTATGCTATAACCAGAAAAGTGCTGAAACTCTACACTGCCAGTACTGGTGAGTATTGTTTCATAATAAGAGCGGGTATTGTATGACTCACCCGGATAATATAATCCATTTATCAAATACCTTTGGAATATCTTCCATGGCTCTTCTTTTCTCTGAATATCAGAATTTTCTAATAGAAATATCATTTCTTTTTTAGATATTTTCTCATATGACTTGATATCATCATTGTCATCTTTTGTAATGGAAGCAAAAGTATCACTTTGCTTAGCAGAAGTATCTTTCTGTTTTTGAGCAGTCAAATATGCCTACAAATGTGCATATAACGGATTATCTTCTGGAATATCTTCCAGATGGACGGATGGTCCGATCGATGATTCTTCTCTGAGAGATATTCTCTCATTGGTTAAACTCTTTCTTCCCATTTGTATAACTGGGGAATTTGATGTGGATCCGTATGACGATCCTGAAGGTGATGATCTTCCTTTGAACTGTGGGGATGATCTTCCCCAACCTCTACCTCTTCCCCTACCCCAGGGGGGTTCCATCCTGTAAATACTCACGAGATAAGAAATCTGGCAGAGAATTATCAATTCCCTTTTTATATTGTATTTCAAAATCAAAAGGGGCTAATTGAGCCTGCCATCTTGCAAATATCATTTTCGAGGCATCATGTTTAAAGTCTTTGTTAAACATATATTTAACAGATTGTGCGTCAGTTTTTATCAAAAACTTTTGATTGTATAAATCGTCTTGAAATTTTAAAACACATTGTACTATGGTTAACATTTCATGTGCCACAGTGGCGTATTTTCACTGGGCTTTAGACCATTTACCAGAGTAGAATCTAATCAGATATTCATGCTTATTATTGGGATTTATCTATTTCAAAATCCCTCCGTAACCAATATTAGACACATCTGTCTCGATAATTTTTTGCCAAGCAGGATTAGCAAGGGTCAAGCAAGGTAACGATTTAATACGTTGCTTAATATTTTTAACCAAAGCAGTATGACTATCAGTCCAAGGGTTTTTATAATCCTTTTTTAGCCTATCATATAAGGGGGCTAAATCACACGACAAATCTTTATAAAAAGGCGATATATAATTTAAACTTCCCAAAAATCTTTGTAACTGAGTTTTATCAGTAATAACATCAGGAAATTTTGAAACAAAATCGATCGATCTTTGAATAGGAGTAATCTTTCCTTGACAAATATAATGTCCTAAAAATCTAATGTTAGTTTGGAATAAACTCATTTTTTGTTTTGAGATAACCAAACCATTTTGTACAATAATTCTTTTAAAAATATCTAAATGCTTAATATGCATTTCAAGTGTTTTGAAAAATACCAAAATGTCATCGATATAAACAATGATAAAATCTAGATAGGGATTGAAAATATCATTCATAATTTTTTGAAATTCAGAAGGGGCATTCTTCAAACCAAAATGCATAACATTCCATTCATATTGCTCAAATGGAACATTAAAAGCAGTTCTATAAGTATGTTCTTTAAATATTTGAATCTGCCAATATCCAGATTTTAAATCAAATTTTGAAAATATATTGGCATCATATAATCTTGACAATAAATCTCTTTTATTGGGAATAGGATACCTAATCCACTTCAAATATTTATTTAAGGGTTTATAATTAATGACCAATCTAGGAATACCACGTTCCTTTTCAGCTGCGTTATTAATATAAAAAGTTGTGCAAGACCAAGGAGATTTTGAGGGTTTTATCAAACCCTTTTGTAACAAATTATCAATCTCTTTTTTGCAGAATTCCACTAATTTCGCGTTCATCTGACAAGGTCGAGATTTAGTAGGAATATCATCCTCAGAGAAATTATCTTCATAAGGCAAAGTGACAATATGCTTTTTTCTATTCCAAAAAGCACTGGGATGTTCTGCACAAATATCAATAGCAATATTTTCGAAAATCATTTTAATCTTTTCCTGTATTTTAGTAGAATTCAAAGTATCAAATATATTCATACTAAACAATTCTAACTTCAAAGAATCAACATGTTTCTGCTTCATATCAATTAAAGCATTAATATCTCTAGTTACTGGATCTGTAACAAAAGTATAACTTATCTCTTTATCCTTATAAGTAGCAGTAAAATCTTTCGAGTCTATGCTAGTAAAAGGATAAATGGCGTTAATAAACGGTGTTCCAAGTATAATAGGAGGGTATAACTGGTTTTTAACCAAGAAAAAGAAATGAGGAATATAGATTTTATTCTGACAAATACCCGCATTAGGCAATTTATACTTTATATCTAAAGCATGTCCGGATACAGATCTAACCATATGAGTAATTTTTTGAAAATATTTCATAGGTATTAAACCTTCTTGAATGCATCTAACATCTACTCCACTATCAATCATGGCAATGTTTGTAATAGAAAAACTATTATCAATGAGAATAGTATATTTGATATACCATTTATGAGCAGTAATAATTTGCATCATTCCACTCTTATTCTTACTATATTAGAACACTTCAACGGTAGATTTACCAACCAGAATGAGACTGTCCGTACTCTTCTTAATGGCCTTAGATGTAAGACCTTAGATGATTTTAGATGGTATAAAGACTCTTTTATGAGTAGAGTAATGGAACTACCAGAGAATAAGCTTGAACATTGGAAAGCTAAGTTTATAGATGGTCTTCCCTCTTTATTTGCTGAAAGAGTTAGAAAGATTTTAAGAGGTAGTTATGGTGAAATTCCATACAGAGACTATACCTATGGTAAGTTGATAGGAATTTGCACACAGGAAGGGTTAAACCTGTGCAATGAATTAAGATTGTCCAGACAGCTTAAAATGGATAAGCTTAAGGAAAAAACCAATTAGGAGACTTTTGCACCCAGTTCGGTTTACCCGAGACTTCTACTCATAAGAAGAAGAAACATAAGTATCATAGATACCCCAACCAAGACAGTCCTTATAGGAGAAAGAGATCTAGATATAGATCCAAAGAGGAACGAGAAGCTAAGAAAGCTCATCGCAAGTCTACTAGATTTACCAAAAATAGGTCTAAGAGAGATCTTGCTGACATTAAGTATTATAAGTGTGGCAAATTTGGCCATATAGCCCCAAATTGTAAGCTTCAAAAGCTGAAAACCTTAGGACTAGACGATGAGTTATGTGATAAGGTTTATGGTTTGTTATACACTTCTGGATCAGAATCTGATTATTATTCTGAGTCAGAATCAGAAGCTGAAATAGATTTACTTGATTTATCTGGTAGTGATAAAAATGTTGATAATACTTGTACAACTTGCAAAGGTGATACATGTACTTGTGGTGATGATGAATTTTATAAATTGCAATCACAGTTTCAAGATTTGAACATGAAAACTATTACGTCTGATAATGTAATAGAACTTTTAAAAGAAGTTACTGATAAAAAACTTTGTGAAAAAATTATTAATTTGGCTGCTAGTTCAAGTTCTAATTCAAGTTCTAGTTTTACAAAACCTTTTGAAAAAGAATTTGAATATTCCCCGCCTTATTCTTTACTAGAAGTTAATAACCGTCTTTTAAATAAAAATGCAACTCCACCAAGAGATTCTTCTTTCGATGATTTAAAGATTGAAGTTGAAAACTTGAAACGAGAGATCAAATCTCTTAAACAAAATCAAATGATTTGTGATAGGCCGTGCGGATTACCGCCCGCCACTTGATCCTGTTAAAATAGTATCAGAGCCTAGGTACTTTCATGGTATATATGAGATAGATATGAAATATTCGACATAGATATGTTTTTGAAATATGGATTTAGGAGAAACTAGTATGAAAAATACTAGGTTGGAAGAGGTAGATATACCTCAAAACCTTGATTTGTTAAACAAATGGACTATTCCTAAAGTCCATATTAGAACAATCTATGATTATGGATGGTTTGATAAACTCTCTTCTAAACAACTTGTTAAAACAACTGAGCAATCTTTAGCTTTAAATTCGTCTGAACAGACTATTCGTTTGTTAAACAAGCATGATGTAGATGTTTATAGAAACCAATATAATTATCTGCATATTGGTATGGTTCAAATTGCTTTTAAGCCATTAACCCTTAAAGGGTTACCAGAGACGTTTTTGGCTGCTCTCAGAGATGTCAGAAATCTGAATTTTAGACAGTCTCTTATGGGTTCTATTGAGTCTACTGTTGCCTACGACCCGGTATATTTCAATACTCAACCCAATCTGCAATTATCTCTATCTGATGTTAATATACTTGATGCTTTGACATTAAATATGAAAACGCATGGTTATAATTATGCACCTGGTTTTGAACTTATATGTTTATCGTATAGAATCTATTTTAAATTGCTATCTACGTTAAACCCTAGATGTAAATTATACGATACATCTGATCAGACTATATTAGTGGAAATGAATTTTGCAAAGTTTAAGGTCACCACGAGGAGACCTATTAAGTGGGAAGAAATTAATTTTTCAATTACATGGACTTTGGATTCGGTTATATCCCACAATCAGATAACTAATGTTGTCAGTAATACTGAGTATTCTCATATTACTCAAAATCCGGATGGAAGGATTTGCATTTAGTTTGATGATAATAGTTCCACTTATAGTAGACAGTCATTTTCTAATAATAGACTGTTACCTGCTATTAGTTCTAATTATAATAGACATTCCTTTACCAATCGTAGACTATTGCCTGATATTCAACACATTTCTCCTGTTGAACCAGTCTATGGACCAGCTAGAAATCGTGCTGCATCTCTACACACAATTTCTATTAAAGTAGATGATAAACCTGTTGAAAGGGTTAAGATTAACCCCAAGACAAATATTGTTCAGGATAATGATAATATTTCTGATAAGGATATTCCTTCTGCGTCCGAAATGGATTTTGACCCAAATGATGTTTAAATGATTCCACACTAAATTGATTTTAGTCCAGGGTCACAAGCTAGAGGTTATATCCAAAAAGAATTTTTCAGTGATAAATGAAACCAGTTTAAAACTTGGTTTTTTTATACTTATAGTAAAGAGAATTTAAACAATATTTCTCTAGAATTCTCTCTCTCTCTTTTCAAGTGTAATTAAGAATTTGTAAGAGTTTGTAGTTTGTAACAGAAGAACAAAGTAAATAAAGTTTTCAGTTCTTCATTTTTAGGCCTTACATCCCGGCCAAAAGGTACTGATTTCTTCCTTAGTTAGTTTTCCTCCTAGTCTCTCCTCTCTGGCCGTGACGATGTCCGGCTAAGAGACTTCATATCTATGTTGAGTATCTAACTTCTCTCCTATATAAACCATGAAAGAGACGGCATCTATTTAAATATAAATGAACTTTATATATAGAGTTTTGACTTGGTGTCAAGATGGTTGGTACAGTCTAATATAACACTGCTCTTATTGGCTTTGCCTTAGTGGCTTCGTCTAGCCAGCCGTGAACCTCAGCCCGATAAAGGAGTTAAAAAGTGCATCTTCTTTCACGGTTAGAACTGCTAGACACATGGGCTCAATAAAAGTATGTATTATATTAAGACAGACCCCTTGCTTGAGTAAAGGTTTTAACCTTCCATACAGTCATTAAACTATATATAAAATTCAAGTATATTTCAATTCTTATATCCTTACTGATTGTGCGAATTACCGCCATTCTTTAAATATAAGGGTACTGAATTAGCTAGATTAAGAATTCTCAAGTATGTTAAAATAGAAATCTTTAACTGGTGAAAACCTCGGTGGACATATAAATATCAGCAGAGGTACGAAACAATTCTAGATCTCGAACAAACGGTGATTTCTCCTTTAGCTTAGTTGAGAAGGCCGTGCGGATTACCGCCCGCCACTTGATCCTGTTAAAATGGTATCAGATTTCTATTATGGACCAGGTTGGGCCCAAGACAAATATTGTTCAGGATATATACATCTTATATATATATATATATATATATATATATATATATATATATATATATATATATATCTTACTATATTAAGATGTATATATAGTATATCGTAAGATGTATACTATCGAATATGGCTTATATACTATGTATATAGTAAGATGTATATATATATATATATATATATATATATATATATATATATATATATATATATATAGCTATATTCGATATATGTATATATATATATATACTAAGTGTATAGTATATAATTTATATTCTATATATATATAAGCTATATAAGCTATATAGTATACTAAGTGTATAGTATATAAGCTATATAGTATACTAAGTGTATAGTATATAAGCTATATAAGATGTATATATAGTATAGTATAGTATAGTATAGTGTATATATATATATATATATATAAAAGTTATATTCGATATTAAATATTGAATATTAAAATTTAGGATCTTAAATCAATTAAATATTATGTACATATATGTGTGTGTGTGTGTGTGTGTATATATATATATATATATATATATATATATATATATATATATATATAGTATTAAATATTATTTATTTAAAAGCTATTTATATAAAGGGTGACAAAAACCGACCGACTTCGGTCAGTAATATTATTAAATTTATATTTTAATTATTTTAAAATTATTTTTTCGACCGAAGTCGGTCGAAAATATATAATTATAACTTATTCTGGTTGGTTAATTAAATATATATAATTTTTGTTATATTAAAAACCAATTGCCTTGGGCGGGAAATAATAATTTCAAAATTTTCGACCGAATTCGGTCGAAAAATTAGAAAATATTTAATAAAAAATTATTTGTGTATATTATATACAAGTATAACCAGGTGTTGGTCAAATATTGACCAGTTTCCGACCGAAATCGGTCGAAATTTTTATTTTTTTGTTGTGGGACCATTATTTTCGTTGTCAGATATATTTTTGTTGACTTTTGCGACCAATTTAGCAATTTCCGACCGATTTCGGTCGGATTTTTTTTTTTTGACCATTTTCGGTCGGTATACCTTGGACGAAATATGCCAGTTTTCTAGTAGTGAAAATCAACAATGAAAAACAAAAGGGGACATAGAATGATTTCTTTCAATACGTGTTAGATATTCAAAAAACAAATGAGTAATATTTAAGAGATTTAGACATATTATAATTGTAGTTTTTCTCCTCTCAAAAGTAAAATTATATATTAGAAAACTTTAGTGACATAAAATTGACTTATATTTTGCTAGCTTTGCAAGCTTCTGCGAGGTTTGATGTATTCCAAGTTAATTTTTGAAGTTCATCTTCTTTACTTCGACTGTGTAGCCAGAACGAACCTCTTCTGAATCACTATTAGTAGTTAGTACTGCTGTTAATAGGCACATTCTATACAGACAAAAATAACTTCTTTAAATATATTCTAAATTATTATTAGAGTCTGATCTCCTAGGATTTACCATAAATCTGTGATGATTATGGTTTCAATACAGTAACATCAATTTCAACCAATAATGTATTTTCGGAATCAAATCGATATAAATTCCTCAGTTATGAATAGGCATGACACAATTTCAGGTAGTAGAATGAAGAAGGCACAATTTTTCTTTTAAAAACTTAAAGTTTAAGAAAATGTAATCACTTACGGAAAGTTCATTTCGAGGTTTGGCTTCGAAAGACGCAAAAATACTGACTTGTGAGAAGAAGAAAATGCACAAAAGTTTGTTTATAAGGATATGGTTTTTTTAAGGATTTAGAGACTGTTAATTAATCATATGAATCATTGACTTAATTGGGCACAAAAGCAGGCAGAAGAACGTAGGTTCGTTATTGCTCGAAACATTTATAGAAGCAACCACTCACTAAGAGCAACAATACGAAGCGTTGGGTATCGGTAGCGTTTGGAATATTCTGTAGGATTTGTTTCTAGAAACATTAAATAAATTATTTAGTTAAATAATAAAAGGCTAATTTAGTAATTTAACATTCATGTTAGGGGCTTCCTGTTTATAACATACATACATACATATATATATATATATATATACGACCCGAAATTTTTTACCAACGGGGCCGTGATGACGCCTAACATTTCACTTGCTAGGCAAGCCAACGTTAGAGAATCATTAAACCAATTCCTTATTCTCATTCAGTAATTAACAATAATTAATTAAGATGAAATATAATAAGTACGAAATATCATAAAACTGTATTAATTACTACCACTCGAATCTGGAGTCACAATTCACGAGCATTCTAGAATTTACTACAAGTAATAGTCTGAAAGAAATACAACTGTCTAAATGAAAGAAAACAGTAAGACATAAAAAATAGACGGGGACTTCAAGGTCTGTGAACGCGGACAGATCTACCTTGAGTCTCCGGACAGCGGACCAATAGCAAAATCTCGATCAACCTGAGCCGGTATCAAAATCTGCACAGAAAGTGCAGAGTGCAGCATCAGTACAACCGACCCCATGTACTAGTAAGTGTCGAGCCTAACCTCGACGAAGTAGTGACAAGGCTAAGGCAAGGCACCTACAAATCAACATGTACAATTTAACAGTGTATATATAAATAACAGAAATGAAGAACTTAACAGGAATTGTCGGGAGGGGAACATACTGGAGGGAATACAAGATAAAGAACTACAACAGAATGATCACCGAGCAGTCAATATACCATGAATCAACAGAAATAGTGAATACATTAAGGAAAAATGCACGGCATCACCCTTCGTGCTTTTAATCTCAATCTCAACATAAAATTAATAGAAACGACATGGCATCTCCCTTCGTGCATTAACACTCACATCATGGCACGGCATCACCCTTCGTGCATTAACACTCACATCATGGCACGGCATCACCCTTCGTGCATTAACACTCACAATATGGCACGGCATCACTATTCGTGCATTAACACTCACAATATGGCGCGGCATCACCTTTCGTGCATTAACACTCACAATATGGCACGGCATCACCCTTCGTACTTTTATATTTTCCCTTATCATAATGCAATGCATAAATAATAATAGGGAGATAGAATAACAAGTACAAACCTTACTTCAACATTTGGTTCCATAATATCAATCTCAACTTTGAAATAAAAACTCAATTATCACCAGAAAATCCGTAAACATGATAAGAATGATAAATTGAATAACACTAGTATAAAATGTAGCAATTTCGCATAGGAAAGAGACAATATAAGAAAAGCAGAGAAACATGGAAAATAGGTAAATTGGCGGCGCATAAGTACTCGTCACCTCACATATACGCCGCTCACATGGATTTCACTTACCAAGTAATCTAAGGTTCCTAATTCCCTCAAGTCAGGGTTAGACACAACACTTACCTCACTCCGAAGGCCACTTAATTCTCAATCACAGCTTTTCCTTTGGAATTCACCTCCAAACCACTCGTATCTATTCAAAAATGATACAATAATATCAAATATTGCTAAAGGAATTAATTATATTGCATAAATTAAATTTCTCAAATTTTCTTCCAAAAAGTCAAAAAATCGACTCCGGGCCCGCTTGGTCAAAACTCGAGGTACGAACCAAAATCTATTTACACATTCACCCTCGAGTCCGAATATATAATTGGTTATGGAATCACACCTCAAATTGAGGTCTAAATCCCTAAATTTCTGAAATTCCTAGTTTCTACCCTAACCCCTAATTTTACCATGAAAACTCTAGATTTTAGGTTGATAATTCAAGAAATGTAATGGGTAATTGAAAGAAAATGATTTAGAATCACTTACCAACAATTTGGGGAAGAAATGGCTCTTAAAAATCGCCTCTCACCGTTTGGTTTTTGAGAAAAATAAATTTTTGGCTAAATCCCGTTTTTGGATTCTGTTAAGTATTGGGCGAATTCATCGCGTTCGCGAGAGCACTGTCGCTTTCGCGAAGGGTACTGGCTATCGAGCCTTCGCGTTCGCGAGACCATGCTCGCGTTCGCGATGGCTACTCCCCCTTGGCCTTCGCATTTGCGAGGCATTGCTCGCATTCGCGAGGCATTGCTCGCGTTCGCGAGGCATTGCTCGCGTTCACGATGAAGGAACGACCAACCCTCCCCCAGGTCCCCAAGTGCTTCGCGTTCGCGATGATCCGGTCGCGTTCGCGAAGGGTAAATCCCCCATCACTTCGCGTTCGCGACCAGGCCTTTGCGTTGGCGAAGAATAATCCTCAGCCTCACCAGTTTACTCTTTGCGTTCGCGAGAGGACCTTCGCGAACGCAAAGAAGGATATGCCAGACACCAGAATCTGCAGAAAACCAGATTTTTCCCAAGTCCAAAACATCCTGTGGCCTATCCGAAACTCACCCGGGCCCTCGGGGCTCCAAACCAAACATGCACACAAGTCAAAAAATATCATACAGACCTACTCGCGCGATCAAATCGCCAAAATAACACCTAAAACTCCGAATTTAGCACCAAATCAAATGAAATTCTCGAGAACACTTTAAAATTTATATTTTCTCAACTGGACGTCCGAATCACGTTGAATAAACTCCGTTTCTCACTAAATTTCACAAACAAGTCTTAAATATCATAATGAACCTGTACCGGGCTCCGAAACCAAAATACGGACCCGATACTAACAATGCCAAATATCAATCAATTCTTAGAAATAAATAATTTTCAGACTTTTAATTTTCATCAAAAATTCATAACTCAAGCTAGGGACCTCCGAATTCGATTCCGGGCATACGTCCAGGTCCCATAATTCGATACGGACCCACCGGGACCGTCAAAGTATGGATCCGGACCCGTTTACCAAAATTATTGACCGAAGTCAACTAAAATCAACTTTTAAGGCAAAACATTTTATTTTAATTAGTTTTCAACATAAAAGCTTTTTGAAAACCTGCATGGACTGCGCACGCAAATCGAAGAGGGTAAAAATGAAATTTGTAAGGCTTAAGAGCGTAAATTCGAGTTCTAAAACATAAGATGACCTTTTGGGTCATCACATTCTCCACCTCTAAAACAACCGTTCGTCCTCGAACGGACATAGAAAATTACCTGGGTTGGTGAAAAGGTGGGGATATCTACTCCGCATATCGGACTCGGACTCCCAAGTAGTTGCCTTAATAGGCTGACCTCCCCACTGCACTCGAACTGGAGGGTAATTCTTTGATCTCAACTGGCGAACTAGTCGGGCTAGAATTGCCATCGGCTCCTCCTCGTAAGCCAAATCCTTGTCGAACTGGGCAGAGCTGAAATCTAACACATGGGACGGATCGCCGTGATACTTTCGAAGCATGGACACATGGAATACCGTATGAACAGCTGCTAAACTAGGTGGCAACACAAGCCTGTAAGCCACCTCTCCTGCTCTCTCCAGAATCTCAAAAGGTCTGATATACCTAGGGCTCAACTTGCCCTTCTTTCCGAACCTCATTACACCCTTCATGGGTGATACTCGAAGTAACACTCTCACTCTGACCATGAATGCAACATCACAAACTCTACGGTCGGCATAACTCTTCTACCAGGACTGAGCTGTGCGAAGTCGATCCTAAATAATCTTGACCTTATCCAAGGCATCCTGTACTAAGTCTGTGCCCAACAACCGAGCCTTTCCCGGCTCGAACCACCCAGTTGGTGACCGATACTGCCTACCATATAATGCCTCATAGGGAGCCATCTGAATGCTCGACTGGTAGCTGTTGTTTTAGGCAAACTCTGCAAGGGGCATGAACTGATCCCGCGATCCTCCGAAGCCTATAACACAAGCGCGGAGGATATCCTCCAAGATCTGAATAGTACGCTCATATTGCCCTTCCGTCTGAGGATGAAATGTTATGCTCAACTCAACCCGCGTACCCAACTCACGCTGAACTGCCCTCCAAAAGTGCGAGGTAAATTGCGTACCTCGATCAGAAATGATAGACACGGGCACCCGGTGAAGACGAACGATCTCACGAATGTAAATCACTGTCGACCGCTCCGAGGAATAGGTAACTGCCACAGGAATGAAATGCGCTGACTTAGTCAGCCTATCCACAATGACCCAAACTGCATCGAACTTCCTCTGGGTCCGTGAGAGTCCAACAACAAAATCCATAGTGATACGCTCCCACTTCCACTTAGGAATATCTAACCTCTGAAGTAAACCATCAGGTCTATGATGCTCAGACTTTACCTACTAGTAATTTAGGCACCGAGCTACATAGAAAACTATGTACTTCTTCATTCGCCTCTACCAATAATGCTACCTCAAGTCCTGATACATCTTGGCGGCGCCCGAATGAATAGAATATCAGGAACTGTGGGACTCCTTAAGGAACAACTCACGAAGTCCATCCACATTAGGCACACAAATACGACCTTGCATCCTCAAAACTCTGTCATCTCCAACAGTAACCTGCTTCGCACCACCGTGCCGCACCGTGTCTCTAAGGACAAGTAAATGAGGATCATCATCCTGCCGATCTCTGATGCACTCAAACAAAGAAGACCGAGCAACTATACAAGCTAGAACACAGCTGGGCTCAGAAATATCTAACCTCACAAACTGGTTGGCCAAGCCCTGAACATCCAATGCAAGCGGTCTCTCACCAACTAGAATATATGCAAGGCTACCTATACTGACTGACTTTCTACTCAAAGCATCAGCCACCACATTGTCCTTCCCGGGATGATACAATATGGTGATATTATAGTTTTTCAATAGCTCCAGCCACCGCCTCTGCCTCAAATTGAGTTCCTTCTGCTTGAACAAATACTGCAAGCTCCAATGATCAGTGAATACCTCACATGGCATGCCTTAAATATAGTGCCTCCAAATCTTCAGCGCGTAAACAATGGCTGCCAGCTCTAGATCATGAAAAGTGTAATTCTTCTCGTGAACCTTCAGCTACCGCGAAGCATATGTGATAACCTTGCTACCCTACATCAATACCGCACCCAGACCAATACGAGATGCGTCACAATATACTGTATAAGATCCTGAACCTGTGGGTAACACCAATACCGGTGTCGTAGTCAAAACTGTCTTGAGTTTCTGAAAGCTCTCTTCACACTCGTCTGACCACTGAACGAGGCACCCTTTTGGGTCAATCTGGTCAACGGGGCTGCTATGGATAAAAACCCCTTCACAAATCGACGGTAACAACCCGCCAAACCTAGGAAACTATGGATCTCTATAGCTGATGTGGGTCTAGGCCAGTTTTGGACTGCCTTAATCTTCTTAGGATCCACCTGAATACCCTCTGCTGATACAACGTGACCCGAGAAAGCAACTGAACTCAACCAAAACTCGTATTTTGAGAACTTAGCATATAATTGGCTGTCTTTCAGAGTCTGAAGAATGATTCGAAGGTGCTGCTCATGCTCCTCTCGACTGTGGGAGTAGATCAAGATATCATCAATAAACACAACCACAAAGGAATCCAAGTAGGGTTTGAACACCCGGTTCATCAAATCCATGAATGTTGTCGGGGAATTTGTCAGCCCAAATAACATCACTAGAAACTCATAATGCCCATACCGAGTCCGAAAAGTTGTCTTAGGAACATCGGATACCCTAATCCTCAACTGATGGTAGCCAGATCTCAAATCAATCTTTGAAAACACCTTGGCACCCTGAAGCTGATCAAATAAATCATCAATCCTCAGCAATGGATGTTTGTTCTTGATGGTGACTTTGTTCAACTGCCGATAATCTATACACATCCTTATCGATCCATCTTTCTTCTTCACAAACAACACAGGTGCACCTCAGGGCGAGACACTAGGTCTAATGAAGCCCTTATCAAGCAAATCTTGCAACTGCTCCTTCAATTCTTTCAACTCTGGCGGGGCCATGCGATATGGTAGAATGGAAATAGGCTGAGTGCCCGGAGCCAAATCAATACAGAAATCAATATCCCTGTCGGGTGGCATCCCCGATAAGTCTGCAGGAAACACCTCTGGAAACTCACAAATAACCGGCACCGAATCTATGGAAGGAACCTCCGCACTAGAATCGCAGGCATAAGCCAAATAAGCTAGACACCCCTTCTCGACCATATACCGAGCATTCACATAAGAGATAACCCTACTGGTAGAATGGCCAAGATTCCCTCTCCACTCTAATCGAGGCAACCCCTGCAAGGCTAAGGCCACCGTCTTGGCGTGACAATCTAATATAGCATGATAAGGTGACAGCCAATCCATACCCAGTATGACATCAAAATCAATCATGTCGAGAAGTAGAAGATCTACATCTACACGAGTCTCAAGACTCCCAATGGTGACCACACATAAACGATAAACACGATCTACAACAATAGCATCTTCCACTGGTGCGGACACATACACAGGAGCACTCAAAGAATCACGGGGCACAACCAAATAGGAAGCAAAACAGGATGACACATAGGAGTAAGTAGATCCCGGATCAAATAGAACTGAAGCATCTTTACTGCAAACTGAAACAGTACCTGTGATAACAGCGTCAGATGACTCAGCCTCAAGCCTGACTAGGAAAGCATAACACCGGGGCTGGGCCCCACCACCCTGAACTACGCCCCTGGGATGGCCTCTAGCTGGCTGGTTTCCACCTCTAACGGCCCGACCTCCACCTCTAACTGTCTGGCCTCTACCTCTGGCTGTCTGACCCCTGCCTCTGGCTGGCTGAGCAGGTGGTGCAGCAACTGGTGCCGGAACTATGGCACGAAAACTCTGATGTTGTGAGCAGCCCATTGCTCGAGGGCAAAATCTAGCAATGTGCCTCAGATCACCATAACTATAACATAACCTCGGTTGCTATGACTGCTGACCCTGAAACTGACCATGTCGACCTGAATAACCACCCTGATAACTCTGGAGTGGAGGTACACTAATAGGAACTGGTGGTGCACTGTAGGCTAGCTGGTTGGAATAATGCATTTGAGGGACACGACCACCTGAGGCACCGTGGGATGCCTGGAGCGCTGAATGAAACGGCCTGGGATGATGGCCTCTACCAAAAGTACTCCTGCCTCTAGATGAGGCACCGCTGAACTCACCGGAATGACGAGGTCTCTTGTCAGACCCCTGACCTCCCTGAGTAAGAACCATTTCGACTCGTCCGGCGACATTAGCAGCCGCCTGAAAAGAAATCTCACTCCCAGTCTCCTTAGCCATCTGCAATCTGATAGGCTGAGCAAGTCCATCAATATACCTCCTCACCCTCTCTCTCTCTCGATGGGAAGCAGAAGAATAGCATGACGGGCCAAATCCACAAAACGGGTCTCACACTGAGTAACAGTCATACTGCCCTACTGGAGATGCTCAAACTAACAGCGACGCTCCTCTCTCAATGTGATAGGCAGAAACTTCTCTATGAAGAGCTGAGCGAACCTGTCCCAAGTAAGAGCAGGTGACTCAGCTGGTATGGTCAACAAGTAATCTCTCCACCATTTCTTGGCGGAACCAGTCATCTGAAATGCAGCAAAATCGACCCCATCGGTCTCCACTATACCCATGTTCCGTAGAACCTTGTGACAGCTGTCAAGATACTCCTGGGGATCCTCTGAAGGAGCACCACTGAAGTGAACAAGAAAGAGCTTGGTAAACCTGTCCAATCTCCAAAAAGCCTCAAAAGCTATAGTTGGCCCATTTTCGACCTGTGTCGCAATAACCGGCTGAACTAATCCGACTGGATAAGCTGCCGGAGCCTGATACTAGGGAGCTATCTGCTCCGGAGCAGGAGTGGTGGGAATCTGGGCTCCTCCTCCAGCCTGAGAGACTGCTGGTGCCACGGGAAATGCGTCAGTCTGGGCCACACTCTCCATAAGGCCCACCAAACGGACCAAAGCGTCCTGAAGTACTAGGGTAGCAATAAATCCCTCCGGAACCTGAGCTGGTCCGGCAGGAACAGTCTGGGCTGGAACCTCCTCGTCAAGCTCTATCTATGTCTCCACTGTTGGAACCTCCTCGTCAAGCCCTAGGCTGAGCCCTGCCCCTGCCTCGGCCTCTGGCATGGCATCGGCCTCAACCTCTACCCCGCGTAGGAGCTGTCACTGGAGGATCTAGTTGCTGCTCAGCTGAGGAAGCGGTACGTGTTCTCGCCATCTGCGAGAGAATAAGAGTAGAAGAGTTCAATCAGTATTGAGAAAGCAAAATCGCACGACAGAGAAGAATAGAAGTGAAACTTGTTCCTAAACTTCATAGTCTCTGGAAGATAAGCACAGACGTCTCCGTACCGATCCTCTAGACTCTACTAAGCTTGCTCATGATTCGTGAGACCTAGGCAACCTAGTGCTCTAATACCAACTGTCACGACCCGAAATTTCCCACCAACGGGACCGTGATGGTGCCTAACATTTCACTTGCTAGGCAAGCCAACGTTAGAGAATCCTTAAACCAATTCCTTATTCGCATTCAGTAATTAACAATAATTAACTAAGATAAAATATAATAAGTGCGAAATATCATAAAACTGTATTAATTACTACCACCCGGATCTGGAGTCACAATTCACGAGCATTCTAGAATTTACTACAAGTAATAGTCTGAAAGAAATACAACTGTCTGAATGAAAGAAAACAGTAGGAAATAAAAAATAGACGAGGACTTCAAGGTCTGTGAATGCGGACAGATCTACTTGAGTCTCCGGACATCGTACCAATAGCAAAATCTCGATCAACCTGAGCCGGTATCAAAATCTGCACAGAAAGTGCAGAGTGCAACATCAGTACAACCGACCTCATGTACTAGTAAGTGTCGATCCTAACCTCGACGAAGTAGTGACAAGGCTAAGGCAAGGCACTTACAAATCAACCTGTATAATTTAACAGTGTATATACAAATAACATAAATGAAGAACTTAACAGGAATTGTCGGGAGGGGAACATACTGAGGAGAATACAAGATAAAGAACTACAACAGAATGATCACCGAGCAGTCAATATACCATGAATCAACAGGAATAGTGAATACATTAAGGAAAAATACACGGCATCACCCTTCGTGCTTTTACTCTCAATCTCACCATAAAATTAATAGAAACGACACGACATCACCCTTCGTGCATTAACATTCACAATATGGAACGGCATCACCCTTCGTGCATTAACACTCACAATATGGCACGGCATCACCCTTCGTACTTTTACACTCTCTCTTACTATAATGCAATGCATAAATAACAACAGGGAGATAGGATAACAAGTACAAACCTTACTTCAACATTTGATTTCATAATATCAATCTCAACTTTGAAATAAAAACTCAATTATCACAAGAAAATCCGTAAACATGATAAGAACGATAAATTGAACAACACTAGCATAACACGTAGCAATTTGGCATAGGAAAGAGGCAATATAAGAAAAACAGAGAAACATGGAAAACAGGTAAATTGACGGCGCATAAGTACTCGTCACCTCACATATATGCCACTCACATAGATTTCACTTACCAAGTAATCTAAGGTTCCTAATTCCCTCAAGTCAGAGTTAGACACAACACTTACCTCGCTCTGAAGGCCACTTAATTCTTAATCACAGCTTTTCCTTTGGATTACACCTCCAAACCACTCGTATCTATTCAAAAATGACTCTATAATATCAAATATTGCTAAAGGAATCAATTATATTGCATAAATTAAATTTCTCAAATTTTCTTCCAAAAAGTCGAAAAATCGACTCTGGGCCCGCTTGGTCAAAACCCGAGGTTCGAACCAAAATCCATTTACCCATTCACCCTCGAGTCCGAATATATAATTGGTTTTAGAATCCGACCTCAAATTGAGGTCTAAATACCCAAATTTTTGAAATTTCTAGTTTATACCCTAACCCCTAATTCTACCATGAAAACTCTAGATTTTAGATTGATAATTCAAGAAATGTAATGGGTAATTGAAAGAAAATAGTTTAGAATCACTTACCAACAATTTGGGGAAGAAATGGCTCTTGAAAAATTGCCTCTCACCGTTTGGTTTTTGAGAAAAATGAATTTTTGGCTAAATCCCGTTTTTGGATTCTGTTAAGTGCTGGGAGACAGTGTTCATCGCGTTCGCGAGAGCACTGTCGCATTCGCGAAGGGTACTGGCTGCCAAGCCTTCGCGTTCGTGAGACCATGCTTGCGCTCGCGATGGTTACTCCCCCTGGCCTTCGCGTTCGCATTGCTTGCGTTTGCGATGAAGGAACGACCAACCCTCCCCAAGGTCCCCAAGTGTTTCGCGTTTGCGATGATCCGGTCGCGTTCGCGAAGGGTATATCCCCCATCACTTCGCGTTCGCGAAGAAGAATTCTCAGCCTCACTAGTTTACTCTTCGCGTTCGCGAGAGGACCTTCGCAAACGCGAAGAAGGATATGCCAGATACCAGAATCTGCAGAAAACCAGATTTTTCCCAAGTCCAAAACATGTCGTGTCCTATCCGAAACTCACCCGAGCCCTCGGGGCTCCAAACCAAACATGCACATAAGTCAAAAAATATCATACGGACCTGCTCGCGTGATCAAATCGCCAAAATAACACCTAAAACTCCGAATTTAGCACCAAATCAAATAAAATTCTCAAGAACACTTTAAAATTTCTATTTTCTCAACTGAACATCCGAATCACGTCGAATCAACTCCGTTTCTCACCAAATTTCACAGACAAGTCTTAAATATCATAATAAACCTGTACCGGGCTCCGGAACCAAAATACGGACCCGATACTAACAATGCCAAATATCAATCAATTCTTAAAAATAAATAACTTCCAGACTTTTAATTTTCATCAAAAATTCATAACTCAAGTTAGGGACCTCCGAATTCGATTCCGGGTATACGCCCAGATCTCATAATTCGATACGGACCCACCAGGACCGTCAACGCACGGATTCGGGCCCGTTTACCAAAAATATTGACCGAAGTTAACTAAAATCAACTTTTAAGGCAAAAATTCTTATTTTCATTAGTTTTCAACATAAAAGCTTTTCGGATATCTGTTCGGATTGCGCACGCAAATCGAAAAGGGTAAAAATGAGATTTTTAAGGCTTAAGAGCGCAAATTCGAGTTCTAAAACATAGGATGACCTTTTGGGTGATCAAACTTTAGTTGAACCAGCTAAAATCTAAACTGCATCGGCCTTTCTGTGCTTTAATCATATTATTTTTATTTGACAATTCATTTCAGCCATATCTCCATGAGTCCCGGCATCGTCATGCATTGAATAGGGCTCGAGGACCCGGTGGGCACTTTGTCAATATGAAGAAGCTCAGAGAGGCCAAATCCCCTGATTTGATCAACGGTCAAGACGTTCCGTTATCTGATGAGCTGCAGCTGATCAACACAAAAATATTGGAGCCTGATGTTCATCAATCCGAGAGCTATAAGGCGAGTTGCGTCTCCACACCCTGCTCTGGCATCACGAGTAGCTCAAACAGTGAAGCGATCTACCATCAGCAATCATATCCCTCAGTCCTCTGGTAGGGACAAAGAGAAGAAAGATCACATCAGCAATCCATGTTTATCTTCTTTTTGATGAAATGTTTGCTATTAAAAGTGGGAACTGGGAAGTCATCCTTGGCTATGTTAGTATGTAGTACTGTACATAATTGCTAAGTATTACATAGTTGGCCATAACCTGGCATAATTGTTTTCTGTTTACTGCTTTAAATACCTCACTAGTCTTATAGCCTGTGTTTGACCAAACTTCTAAAATCAGCTTAGTTTGAAAAATACTTTTCTCAAAAGTACTTTTCAAAAAAGTGTTTTTGGCGAGAAGCAGTTTATATTTGGCTAATTAATTTGAAAAGTATTTTTGAGCAGTAATTAGTGTTTGACCAAGCTTTTGAAAACTGCTTTTAAGTATATTTTTCTCAAAAGTACTTTTGGAGAGAAGCTACTTTTTTCTACTTCTCAAAAACTGTTTCTGCTTTTCCTCAAAAGAACTTTTTTCCATCTAAAAGCTTAATCAAACACCTCAACTTTTGATAAAAAAACAAAATTTGGCCAAACAGGCTATAATTTAGTTAATAATGGCTGGTTTTGTACGGGCAAATCCTGTTGGAGCTGTCACTAGGCTATATCATACCAATGTTGTTTTACTTATACTGTCTTGGAAAACAAATTACCAAAGTTTGTGTATATAATCTACTAGTCTAATCTGTCGGCCGGG
Organism: Nicotiana tomentosiformis; assembly: GCF_000390325.3. NCBI lineage: Eukaryota > Viridiplantae > Streptophyta > Magnoliopsida > Solanales > Solanaceae > Nicotiana > Nicotiana tomentosiformis. The sequence goes on along the minus strand of NC_090814.1, from coordinate 149,074,871 downwards.
CCGGTGGCCGTAGATTCAAAAGTATCCGGCCATAGGCCTGACCGGATATCATTTATCCACAAACAAAAAAAACAAATTTGATTTTTAGTAGTAGTTTATGAGACCTCGATGCCACGACCCAAAATTCCAACCTGTCGTGATGGTGCCTATCTCGATACTAGGCAAACCGATAATCTCGATAAACCACAATTTCTCTTAAGTTTGAAAATACAATAATTTAATACAATACAAAATCTCACAAATACTAACATGAACACTCTCCAAAACCTGGTGTCACTGAGTACATGAGCATCTAATATGAATACAAGTCTGGAAAAAATGGTCTATAATAGTCTGAGACCAAATACAGTAAATAATGAGATAGAGAAGGAGAGACAAGGTCTGCAGAACACGGCAGCTACCTCAAAATCTCCTGAAAATCAACTGCGTGAAATGATCAACACCCGATATGTCCGAGAACACCTGGATCTGCACACAAAGTGCAGGGTATAGTATGAGTACAACCAACTCAGCAAGTAACAATAATAACTAAGGAACTGAAGATAATGACGAGCTATACAATTATAGTTCACTTTCAGTAATTCCAGCAAAGAATAGACATGCTTTCAAATCTGGCAGTTTAAGTCAATTCAATTTTATACAGTTTAGGTTCGTGTAATCTGTATATAAAAGCTTTCAGAGATTTCACAACAATGACAGATAGCAACCAAGTGGAACAACAAATGCAAAGCAAGTACAGCCTCTCAGACAACAGTCACTCAACTCATCACAACAACTCAACCACTCGGCTCTCAACCCTCAGCACTCACACTCAATGGGTACCCGCGCTCACTGGGGGTGTGTACGGACTCCGGAGGGGCTCCAACAGCCCAAGTGCCATAATTTGCACGGACAACTCACGTGCTGCACGGACAACTCACGTGCTATAATATCCTGCACGGACAATTCACGTGCCATAATATCCTTACCTCACCGACAGGCCCTCAGCCTTACTCAGTCCTTAACCTCTCTAGTCTCTCGGACTCTTAGAAATCACAAAGATCAGCCCAAACAAAGATAACATAATGCATCAACAAATATCAAGAAAGACTGAGGTATGATACGCAAGTAAAATCATGATTGAGCATAAGATAGAAATTAGCAAATAATTCAATAAGTACGTGACCTCTGTGGTTCCCAACAGTACTATCACATAGCCTAAGCATGATTTAGATTCAAATTTCTTCAACACATACAGAGCATATAGCTAACAATAAATTATTCAACTATACAATTTCCACGGAACGGTACAAGTCCCAATTCCCTCGGTGCACGCCCACACGTCAGTCACCTAGCACGTGTGTCACCTCCAAAATAATCGCATGACATAAAATTCGGGGTTTCATACCCTCAGGACCAGATTTATAACTGTTACTTACCTCAAAACATGAAATTCTTTACTCTGCTATGCCTTTGCCTTGCAAATCGGCCTCCGAATGCCTCAAATCTAGTCACAAATAATTCGTTTCAGTCAATAAAATTTATTGGAATTAATTTCATAATATAATACTAATTTTCCATAAAAATCCAAAATTTAGCTCAAAAATCGCCCGTGGGGCCCACGTCTCGGAACCCGACAAAAGTTACAAAATCCGGAAGCCCATTCAACCACGAGTCTAACCATACCAATTTTACCAAAATCCGACCTCAACTCAACCCTCAAATTTACAAATCTTATTTCCAAATTTCTAAGTTTCAATCTCCGATTTACACCTCAAAATCATGTAATATAGTCGGATTATTCAATGATAATTTAATATTATGGAGTAGAAATGATCACAAGGGACTTACCTCAAGTTTTCCTTGAAAATCTATCAAAAATCGCCTCTCCTCAAGCTCCAATTTGTCAAAAATGGCGAATGGGACGAAGTCCGTGCTTTATAATTCTGCCGAGACTGCCTTGGTTTTGCCTCGATCTTGGCCTTCGATTTTGGCCTTCGATCGAGATCCTCAATCCCGGGTCTCGATCCTGGGCCTCAATCCTGGGCATCGATCATGGCCCTCGACCCTGGCCTTCGATCATGTCTTCGACCCTGGTCCTCGACCATGCCTTCGATCGCGGCCCTCGGCCCTGAGATCGATCGTGGCGTTGATCCTGATCCTCGACCCTGCCTTCGATCGTGGCCCTTGACTCTGGGCTCGATTTATTTGAGCTCGATTCTGGCAGAAGAAATTTCCAACAGAAGGAAATTGCAGCAGTTGTTGTAGTTCAATTTTTGATCCGTTAACCATCCAAAACTCACCCGAGGCCCTCGGGACCTCAACCAAATATACCAACAAGTCCTAAAATATCATACAAACTTAGTTGAGTCTTCAAATCACATCCAACAACACTAAAAACACGAATCCCACATAGATTCAAGCCTAATGAACTTTGAAACTTTCCGTTTCTACAAACAACGTCGAAACCTATCAAATCACGTCCGATTGACCTCAATTTTTGCACACAAGTCATAAATGACATAACAGACCTATTAAAATTTTCAGAATCAGATTTCGACCCCGATATAAAAAAGTCAACCCCCCGGTCAAATATCCCAAAAATTTAACTTTCGGCATTTCATGCCTAATTCCTCTACGGACCTCCAAAAATATTTTCGGACACAATCCTAAGTCCAAAATCACCATACGGAGCTATTGGAATCATCAAAATTCAAATCCGAGGTCGTTTACACATAGGTCCATATCCGATCCTCTTTTCTAACTTAAATTTTCAATTATGAGACTAAGTATCTCATTTCATTCTGAATTCCTTCCGGACCCGAACCAACTAACCCGATAAGTCATAAATCAATTGCAAGGCATAAATTGAGTAGTAATTGGGGGACCGGAGTTATAATATTCAAAACGACCAGTCGGGTCGTTATATTCTCCCCCTCTTAAACAAACGTTCGTCCTCGAACGGGTTTAGAATAATACCTGGAGTCTCAAATAAGTGTGGATATTTGTTCCGCATCTCCTGCTCAATCTCCCTAGTTTCTTCTCCGACTGGCTGGCCTCTCCACTGCACCTTCACTGATGCTATGTTCTTTAACCTTAGCTTTCGAACCTACTGGTCTAAAATACCCACCTGCTCCACATCATAAGTCAAATTACCGTTCAGTTGTACTGTACTGAAATCCAGAATGTGAGACGGATCCCCGACATACTTTCGGAGCATAGATACATGGAACACTGGATGAACACCTGATAGACTAGGTGGCAAAGCAAGTTCATAAGACACCTCCCCAATTTTCTTAAGTATCTCAAAAGGCCCAATATATCGAGGGCTCAACTTGCCTTTCTTCCCGAACCTCAACACACCCTTCATGGGTGAAATATTGAGCACAACCTTCTCCCCAACCATGTGAACAACATCACGAACCTTCCTGTCAGCATAACTCTTCTGTCTAGACTGTGCCACGCGAAGCCGTTCCTGAATCACCTTGACCTTCTCTAAAGCATCCTGAACCAAGTCAGTACTCAATATTCTAACCACACTAGGATCAAACCAACCCACCGGAGACCGACACCGTCTCTCATATAAAGCTTCATACGGAGCCATCTGAATGCTTGACTGGTAGCTATTATTATAAGCAAACTCCGCGAGTGGCAGAAATTGATCCCCAAGAACCCCCAAAATTGATGACACAAGAGCGTAGCATATTCTCCAATATCTGAATAGTGCGCTCGGACTGTCCATCCGTCTGAGGGTGAAATACTGTACTCAACTGAACCCATGTGCCCAATTCTCGTTGCACTGCCCTCCAAAACTGTGAGCTAAACTGCGTACCCCGATCTGAAATAATAGACACCGGCACACCGTGTAGGCTAACAATCTCGCAAATATAAATCCCAGCCAATCGCTCCGAAGAATAATTAGTACCGACTGAAATAAAATGCGCAGATTTGGTCAACCGATCTACTATCACCCAAACAGCATCAAACTTTCTCAAAGTCCGTGGGAGCCCAAGTACGAAGTCCATGGTAATACGCTCCCACTTCCATTCCGAAATTTCAAGTTTCTGAAGCAATCCTCCTGGCCTCTGATGTTCATACTTTACCTGTTGACAATTTAAACACCGAGATACAAACCCAACTATATCTTTCTTCATCCACCTCCACCAATAGTGTTGCCTCAAATCTTGATACATCTTTGCAGCGCCTGGATGAAAAGAGTATCGCGAACTATGAGCTTCCTGGAGAATCAGCTCACGTAAACCACCTACATTAGGCACATATAGCATGCCCTGCATCCGTAATACACCGTCATCTCCAATAGTGACTTTCTTGGCATCACCATGCTGAACCATGTCCTTAAGGACAAGCAGATGTGGATCATCATACTGGCGCTCTCTGATGCGATCATATAAAGAAGACCGAGAAACCACACAGGCCAAAACTCGATTCGGCTCGGAAATATCCAATCTAACAAACTGATTAGCCAACGCCTGAACATCCAAGGCTAAAGGCCTCTCTGCTACCGGTAAGTATGCAAAGCTTCCCAAACTCTCCGCCTTACGACTCAAGACATCGGCTACCACGTTGGCCTTTCCGGGATGATAGAGAATGGTGATATCATAATCCTTAAGCAGCTCTAACCACATTCGTTGTCGCAAGTTAAGATCCTTCTGTTTAAACAAATGTTGTAGACTCCGATGATCGGTATATACCTCATACTGGACACCGTAGAAGTAATGCCGCCAAATTTTTAAGGCATGAACAATAGCTGCTAACTCAAGATCGTGGACAGGATAATTCTTCTCATGTACCTTTAACTGTCTGGATGCATAGGCAATCACCCTACCGTCTTGCATCAACACTGTGCCGAGACCAATACGCGACGCGTCACACACAGTATAAGACTCTGAACCTGTAGGCAACACCAATACTGGAGTTGTAGTCAAAGCTGTTTTGAGCTTCTGAAAGCTCTCTTCACACTCATCCGACCACCTGAACGGAGCACCTTCCTGGGTTAATTTATTCATAGGCGATGCAATAGGCGAGAATCCCTCCACAAAACGACGATAATAACCAAGCAAGCTGAGAAAACTTTGAATCTCAGTATCTGAAAATGGTCTGGGCCAATTCTGAACTGCCTCTATTTTCTTCGGATCCATCTTAATTCCTTCACTGGACACTATATGTCCCAAGAATGCCACTGAACTAAGCCAGAACTCACATATAGAGAATTTGGCATAAAGTTTTTCCACCCTCAGCCTCTGTAATACAATACCCAAGTGTTGTGCATGTTCCTCCTAGCTACGTGAGTACACCAGAATATAATCAATAAATACCACTATAAATAAATCAAGATATGGCTGGAATACACTATTCATCAAATGCATAAATGTTGTTGGGGCATTGGTTAGCCCAAAAGACATCACAAGAAATTCATAGTGGCCATAACGAGTTTTGAATGCCGTCTTCAGAATATCCGAATCCTGAATCTTCAACTGGTGATGCCCAGATCTCAAATCAATTTTAGAAAACACCCTCGCTCCCTGAAGTTGATCAAATAAATCATCAATACATGGCAATGGATATTTATTTTTGATTGTAACTTTGTTCAACTGCCTATAATCGATGCACATCCGCATAGTACCATCTTTCTTCTTTACAAACAGAACCGGTGTACCCCAAGGTGACACACTAGGCCTAATAAACCCCTTTTCAAGGAGTTCCTGAAGTTGCTCTTTCAATTCTTTTAACTCAGGTGGTGCCATACAATATGGAGGAATAGAAATAGGCTGAGTGCCCTGCACTAAGTCAATACCGAAATCAATATCCCTGTCGGGTGGCATACCCGGCAGGTCTACAGGAAATATATCCGGAAAGTCTCGCACGATCGGTACTGAATCAATAATAGGAGGATCAGCATCAACATCTCTCACAAAGGCCAAATATGACAGACATCCCTTTCCAACCATACGTTGGGCCTTCAAATAAGAAATTACCCTGCTAGGAACAAAATTTAGAGAACCTCTCCATTCAACCTTTGGCAACCCCGGCATCGTCAACGTCACGATTTTTGCGTGACAGTCCAGAATAACATGACATGGAGACAACCAACCCATACCCAGGATTACATCGAAATCTACCATACCAAGTAATAAGAGATCAACTCTAGTCTCCAGTTCCCCAATAGTTACCACACACGACCGATACATACGATCCACAGTAATAATATCACCCACAGATAGATACACAAACAGGTGAAACTAAGGACTCACAGGGCATGTCCAGATAATGAGCAAAATATGATGATACATATGAATAAGTGGAACCAGGGTCAAATAATATAGAAGCCTCCTTATGGCACACTGAAACAATACCTGTGATCACTGCATCTGAAGCAACAACATCTGGCCTGGCAGAAAAAGCATAGAATCGGGCCCGACCGCCACCTGACCGGCCTCCCCCTCTTGGGCGTCCCCTAGCTGCCTGACCCCCACCTCGAGCTGGCTGGGCGGGTGGTGTAACTACTGGTGCTGGTGTCGTTGGTCGAGAACTCTGTTGTGGAGCCCCACTCAACAACCTAGGACAATCTCTCTTGAAATGACCCAGTTCTCCTCACTCAAAATAACCCCTCCTCTGACGGAACTGCTGCTCCTAATAACTCAAAAAATTACCTGTAGAAGCCTGAGCGGACGAGGCATGATGAGAACTCTGCGCTGGTAGTGCACTGAATGAAAAATGGCATGAGTGAGCACTGTAAGAACCGTGGCTAGATGATGCACCACGATGAGCTAGACGACCCGCCTGAGCGTGTCTGTAAGAACGGTCCCTACCGCGGTAAAACTGATCCCCGGAAGAAACACCGCTGAAATAATCGGAATCCCGAGGCCTCTTAGCCTCCCTCTCAACCCGCTCCTGGCTACGAACCATCTCAATCTAACGAGCAATGTCAACAACCTCGTCAAAAGTAGCACCAGACACTCTCTCTCTAGTCATGAGTAATCGCAGCTGAAAAGTGAGGCCATCTATGAATCTCCTGATCCTTTCCCTGTCTGTGGGAATCAACCAGATAGCATAACGGGCCAATTCTGAAAATCTCATCTCATATTGTGTCACAGACATATCGCCCTAACGAAGCTGCTCGAACTTCCTGCGCAGCTCCTCTCTACAGGACTGAGGCACGAACTTCTCCAAGAATAGACCGGAGAACTGCTGCCAGGTAAGGGGTGCTGCACTGACCGACCTACACCTCTCGTAAGACTCCCACCATCTGAAGGCAGCCCCAGAAAACTGAAAAGTAATGAATGAGACCCCACTGGTCTCTAGAATACCCGTTGTCAGAAGCATCCGCTGACACTTATCTAGAAAACCCTGGGAATCCTCTGACTCAGCACTGCTAAAAGGTGGAGGTCGAAGCCTATCAAATCTCTCAAGTCTTATTTGCTCATCATCTGCCATAACAGGAATTACCGGGGCCTGAGCAGCTGCAACCGGCTGAGCTGGTAGTGCCCCCGGTATTTGAAGACCTTGTACTACCTGGTTTGGAGTACGTGCAATAGGGGTATGAGTACCTCCCCCGGCCTGAGAAGTGGCAGGTGCGGCCTGAGCCGAAATCACCTGAGCAAGACCAGTGCAGGCTGCCAATATCTGGGCCAAAGTCTCTTGAAGGCCTGGAATCTCAATGGGCATAACTGGTGCCTGAGTTGATCATGTCGGCTCAGCTATATCCGGAATCTGCTCCTGAGCTGGAGCAACTGGTGGTTCTACAGGTGCTGGCTCAACTGTGGTACGAGCTACACCTCTACCTCTACCTCTACCTCGGCCTCTACCACGGCCCCGAACTCTCGCGGCCCTAACTAGTGGCACTGGTGGCTGACCGTCCGATCCAGTAGTACGTGTCCTCACCATCTGTGAGAGAATAGAATAGCAGAAATTTAGTTTCCAGAATCAACAAATTCACACGACAAAATACAAAAAAGTGTAATTTTTCTAAGGGTTCTGCAGCCTCTCGAAGATAAGTACAGACGTCTCCATACCGATCCGCAAGACTCCACTAAACCTGCTCATGACTCCTGAGACCTATGTAACCTAGGCTCTGATACCAATTTATCATGATCCAAAATCCCAACCTGTCGTGATGGCGCCTATCTCGATACTAGGCAAGCCGATAATCTCGTTAAATCACAATTTCTCTTAAGTTTGAAAATACAATAATTTAATACAATACAAAATCTCACAAATACTCACATGAACACTCCCCAAAATCTGGTGTCACTGAGAACATGAGCATCTAATATGAATACAAGTCTGGAAAATACGGTCTATAATAGTCTGAGACCAAATACAGTAAACAAGGAGATAGAGAAGGAGAGACAAGGTCTGCGGAACACGGCAACTACCTCAAAATCTCCTGAAAATCAACTGCGTGAAATGATCAACACCCGATATGTCCGAGAACACCTGGATCTGCACACAAAGTGCAAGGTGTAGTATGAGTACAACCAACTCAGCAAGTAACAATAATAACTAAGGAACTGAAAATAATGACGAGCTATACAATTATAGTTCACTTTCAGTAATTCCAGCAAAGAATAGACATGCTTTCAAATCCGGCAGTTTAAGTCAATTCAATTTTATACAGTTTAGGTTCGTATAATCCGTATATAAAATCTTTCAGAGATTTCACAACAATGACAGATAGCAACCAAGTGCAACAACAAATGCAAAGCAAGTACAGCCTCTCAGGCAACAGTCACTCAACTCATCACAAAAACTCAACCACTCGGCTCTCAGCCCTCAGCACTCACACTCAATGGGTACCCGCGCTCACTGGGGGTGTGTACGGACTCCGGAGGGGCTCCAACAGCCCAAGTGCCATAATTTGCACGGACAACTCACGTGCTATAATATCCTGCACGGACAACTCACGTGCCATAATATCCTTACCTCACCGACAGGCGCTCGGCCTTACTCAGTCCTTAACCTCTCTAGTATCTCGGACTCTTAGAAATCACAAAGACCAGCCCAAACAAAGATAACATAATGCATCAACAAATATCAAGAAAGACTGAGGTATGATACGCAAGTAAAATCATGACTGAGCATAAGATAGAAATTAGCAAATAATTCAATAAGTACGTGACCTCTGTGGTTCCCAACAGTACTATCACATAGCCTAAGCATGATTTACAGTCAAATTTCTTCAACACATACAGAGCATATAGCTAACAATAATTTATTCAACTGTACAATTTCCACGGAACGGTACAAGTCCCAATTCCCTCGGTGCACGCCCACACGTCAGTCACCTAGCACGTGCGTCACCTCCAAAATAATCGCATGACACAAAATTCGGGGTTTCATACCCTCAGGGCCAGATTTATAACTGTTACTTACCTCAAAACGTGAAATTATTTACTCTGTTATGCCTTTGCCTCGCAAATCGGCCTTTGAATGCCTCGAATCTAGTCACAAATAATTCGTTTCAGTCAATAAAATTTATTGGAATTAATTCCATAAGATAATACTAATTTTCCATAAAAATCCAAAATTTAGCTCAAAAATCGCCCGTGGGGCCTACGTCTCGGAACCCGACAAAAGTTATAAAATCCGGAAGCCCATTCAACCACGAGTCTAACCATACCAATTTTACCAAAATCCAACCTCAACTCAACCCTCAAATCTACAAATCTTATATCGAAATTTCTAAGTTCCAATCTCTGATTTACACCTCAAAATCATGTAATCTAGTCGGATTATTCAATAATAATTCAATATTATGGAGTAGAAATGATCACAAGGGACTTACCTCAAGTTTTTCTTGAAAATCTATCAAAAATTACCTCTCCTCAAGCTCCAATTTGTCAAAAATGGCGAATGGGACGAAGTCCGTGCTTTATAATTCTGCCGAGACTGCCTTGGTTTTGCCTCGATCTTGGCCATCGATTTTGGCCTTCGATCGAGGTCCTCGATCCTGGGCCTCGATCATGGCCCTCGACCCTGGCCTTCGATCATGTCTTCGACCATGCCTTCGATCGCGGCCCTCGACCCTGGGCTCGATCGTGGCTTCGATCCTGATCCTAGACCCTGCCTTCGATCCTGATCCTCGACCCTGCCTTTGATCGTGGCCCTCGACCCTGGGCTCTATCGTGGCCCTTGACTCTGGGCTCGATTTATTTGGGCTCGATTCTGGCAGAAAAAATTTCCAACAGAAGGAAATTGCAACAGTTGTTATAGTTCAATTTTTGATCCGTTAACCATCCGAAACTCACCCGAGGCCCTCGGGACCTCAACCAAATATACCAACAAGTCCTAAAATATCATACGAACTTAGTTGAGTTTTCAAATCACATCCAACAACACTAAAAACATGAATCACACATAGATTCAAGCCTGATGAACTTTGTAACCTTCCGTTTCTACAAACAACGCCGAAACATATCAAATCACGTCCGATTGACCTCAATTTTTGCACACAAGTCATAAATGACATAACAGACCTATTAAAATTTTCAGAATCGGATTTCGACCCCGATATAAAAAAGTCAACCCCCCGGTTAAACTTCCCAAAAATTCAACTTTCGGCATTTCAAGCCTAATTCCTCTACGGACCTCCAAAAATTTCTCCGGACACGCTCCTAAGTCCAAAATCACCATACGGAGCTATTGGAATCATCAAAATTCAAATCCGAGGTCGTTTACACATAGGTCCATATCCAGTCCACTTTTCTAACTTAAATTTTCAATTATGAGACTATCTCATTTCATTCCGAATTTCTTTCGGACCCGAACCAACTAACCTGATAAGTCATAAATCAATTGCAAGGCATAAATTGAGCAGTAATTGAGGGAACGGGGTTATAATATTCAAAACGACCGGTCGAGTCGTTATACTCGAATTCTCGCATTCATGTGTACATTATGTCAGCTGGCCTCACCACCAACTCTAGCTGATAAGTTGAGTTACCCTTTCTTTTTTTTCAAGAAATAGAATAGAATAAAGAATGAGATAGTTTATATCATATATCGATGTATGATCACTCCTTTCACCTAATTCTTTTTCTCTATTCATTTAATCTTTTAGGTATCTCTATTCTCGTTGATCACTTAAGCTTGCAATATTCAGTTCTTTTTAATTCTTATACTTTATAGAGTCAACTTCTCTTTTTTTTACTTCTTCATACTATTTGTCTATTCTGTCAAACAACAAAATAGTTTGAAATGCACATTCTTTTTTCATTCTTTCTTATGTTTTCTCTCATACTCTCACTTACTTCAAATATAAAATGAATTTTATTGAATATATTTACCACCTCTAAGTAAGATTTGACTTTAAACCACTAATTTTACTGAGCTATCCGAAGTTTGGAGTCCAATTTGAGTGGGTGTTTAAAGGAGTAAGGAAGCAAAGTGGTTAAACTTTGGCTTTAAATTGTATTTATTGAGGGTCTAATATCCTTTATCTTAATTTTTAGATAATCAAATTAGAGTTATTATGAATAGTTACTACCCTTGACCAGATGGTTAAGAATATTACGTATATATTATTAGGCGTCGTTTGGTTGGGGTTATAGAAAATATAATCTTCACATAAAAATCAGCATTAGTTTATACAATCTGTAATTGGAATTTGAGTAGATTTTTAATCTCCAAATAAAAATCATCATTAATTATTATTTTTTTTGCATAAGTTATTTGAACTTTTACGTACTATTTTATGCGGGATAGAACGCAAAAACAAAATTCGACAATATTAGTGATACATAGATTGAGAAATGTTAAACAACAAAATTAACCTTCATAATGATAAAAAAAACTCTTATTTTGTATAAAAGTAAACATATCTTAAACTATATATTGCATACTAAAATGTAATATATCTAACTAAATATTGAAGAATCCTTTTTACTAATTCCTGTATTATTAGTTTTTATATTAGATATTAGATATTAGATTTCCGGCATCATATTAGATTCCCTTCATCATAAGCCATGCATTACTATTCATAAACTTTAAATTGTGGATTGGTTGGGTCAATGTACACTCGGCACCAAATCCAAAACCAAGATATCCCAATATTATAATTCTATCTAAGATTTTGATATAGAAATAATATTAATGTTAGCTAATACCTCCAATTAATAAAATACAAGATTAATTTAATCCCAAAATTTATTGCGATAATCGGGCCCTACTTAAACTTGACAACCTCGTACACAAAGTCAAAACTGCTTGACTTACTTCTTTCTTCTCGTTTTTGCCGCCGCTGTAAAACAAATTGCATTAATAATGGAAGAAGGAGGAAAATTAGGAGGAGAACAGAACAATACCCTCAGTGTGAAAGATGTGTTTCAGGATTTCAAGGGCCGACGTGCTGCTCTTATTAAGGCTCTCACCACTGGTTTAATTTCCTCTCCTTTTCTTCTTCTTTCTTTTTATATTAAATTTCACTTTTGTCAATATGTTTATTTTTGCTGATTTATGTAATTGATTTATTTGTTTCGTTATTCAGAAGTGGAAGAATTTTTTAAGCAGTGTGATCCTGGTAAGTCCTTTTTTTTCCAGTTTTATATTAACAGCATCATTCTACATTGGTGATTATGTATACAATAAGAATGATTGCTTATCCTTGTATTTCAAAATATATTAAATATCACTTAAGAAATTAAAACAGAATATTCTCTGTTTAAACTATAACTTCATAAATTTTGAGATTCATGTTTTATGTAACCCTACAGAAACACCCTTTCTACTCCTCTGGGTAGGGGTGCCTACGCGCTGCCATACCCGGATCACACTTGTAGAATTTTACTGGGTTGTTGTTTTATGTAACCGTACCCAAAAAAACACGGTTTCTTTAGTGTTTCACAAGATTTTCTTCATGTTTGGTACAACCTTTCTCTTAGGAGAGGAAAATCATGTAGTCAACATTGCTTGTTTCTGTATTTTCTCTTTTTCATTAATTTGCCTAGATTCTTTGCATAATTACATAGTTGCTCACTCAAATCAGATGCAAAATTTGCACTTCAACTTTGATTATGCCCCTAAATCTTAATTTTTGGGGAGGCAATATTCAGAACTTCTCGTATATTGTTAATTAATGGTACATAAAAATTTCCATAAATTTCCCTCATGATAATATAGATCCACGTATGCATGTTCTCATGTCGACGCATTATTAGGAAATCTTTAACCCTCCTTGAAACAGAAGTAGAATCAAAGTTACAGTGTGTTTAGCTTAAACGAAACACTTCTAATCCTGAGTCGTTGCTCTTCGTTTGGAAGTGTTATTTAGGGTGGCTGATCAGGGTTATAACATTTAGGACTTTTCAATTTGAGATTTTGTTTATGGGGTTATAAGCTGCCTCGTCACCGCAACTCCCCTGCCCTCCTCTGAGTTTTATTACAGTCAATATGTTTAGTCAGTCGTATCTCGAGTTCCTTGTGACACAATACTCCTATTGCTTCTTGTTCATGATCAAATATGTCAACTGTTTCTTATGCAGAAAAGGAGAACTTGTGCTTGTTTGGACTCCCAAACGAGCAATGGGAGGTTAATATGCCTGCTGAAGAAGTACCACCAGAGCTTCCAGAGCCTGTTCTTGGTATTAACTTTGCTAGAGATGGGATGCAAGAAAAGGAATGGCTTTCCTTAGTTGCCGTCCACAGTGACGCTTGGTTGCTTTCTGTTGCCTTCTTTTATGCTGCTAGATTTGGATTTGATAAGTCCGACAGGTACTTCTTCTCAGTCAATTTCTTTTTTCCAGCTATTCTATGCTTGTAAAAGCAATTTTTTATGTTTCGCGATTCTTCCCTGCTCCAGTAGCTCATTGACATTTTCTTTGTATCAGCATTTTGTGTTGATTCTGCTTCTCAGTGCATTAATGTTTTTCCTTTCGTGTGGTTTTTCTCAAACAAAACATGCTTTCTGTTAAAAGCAGAAGTGATGCATCTGATTAATGAGTTTTTAGGTTGGTCATTCAGTTTAGATGCTTTTGGTGTTGAGCTAGCGATGCCTGGCATTATTACTAGCAAGAGAAGCTAAAAGTAGAAACCTTGGTTACTATCAGTTCTTTGCATTTTGCACCGCTGATGCATGCAACATTTTTCTCTTTGGTCTCTGTCCTTTATTTATTTATATTTGCTCCTTTGCCACTTTACTTTCGGGAAAGATCATTGAAAGTATCTTTTAGTCCGAATCCAAACACTTTACTGAGCTAAATTGGGAATGCTACCCTGTGAAATGAATTTCCTGCCCAAATCCCTAACTGCACCTCTAAAAGCTTAGGCCAAAAGAATGGAGGATGTTCAAGATCTTGATGTCGTTAATTAGTTATATAAGGTAATATATCCTTTTTACTACTTATAAAATGTTAACATTTGAATCGAAACCTATTGTTTCAGTGATTTTGTAAGAAGATGAAGAGGTTAAGAAGGAAAACTGCAGAGAGGACAGGATGCGAAGTGCAAAAAATAGGCATAGAAGAGGTGTGAAAAATGCAAAAAGCTTGTTGAGTATTGACTTGAACGCGAAGTGTATTATCTTGCACCTATAGAAATGAGCTGATACAACTCTAACAATAGGCATGGTTCTTTTTATTTTTATTTTTTATGATGACGTCATGACGGTGGTATCTAGGCTAGCTTGCGCGCACCTCGACTATTCTATACGGAAACCTGCTACCTCCCACCAGTATAGGTACTGGGTAACTATGCCACCAAAGCTTAGGCAGATGGAAAGAATTAACCTGAGACCTCATGGTTCTCCTCCCACTTCTGGGCCACACCCTTGGGTTAGTAGGTTTGGTTCTTAACAGGTTAATACGGTCCATCTAGCTTGGTTTATTTTCTGTATAGTTTGCTCCCAAATGAGTGTTAATCAATTGACGTCTGGGTGTTTTAATTTGTATGATCTATATATCACATGCTTGTCAAGCATACTTGCACTTAGCCGAGTCAACCAACTAACAGCAAACAGTATGCAATGTCAGTTATGTTCTTTGAAAAGCAACTCAAATTGAGGAATATGGAATTTCTTGGTTCAACTTGAATTCATTTCTGCATTTTGGTGTTTGTTGTATATGGAATCCTTCATACTGAATGTGATGTTAATAGGAAGCCTGTGTTCTAGATTTCTTCACATTACTTTGTGCGTAGAGGATAAGTACATTCGTATTTCTATTAACCTACCAGAGATTTGTGTCTTTTGCTAGAAAATCATACCAGATCAAATTGTGTCAACTGTGACTCAACGACGACAGCACTCATTGTGCTTTCACGTCTCGTGAAGTTTACTATGTTGCTTTCCATGATCATTAGTTGCCTTCTATTTTCCAGGAAGAGGCTCTTCAACATGATAAATGATCTGCCTACTGTATATGAAGTAGTGACTGGTGCTACAAAGAAGCAACAAAAAGAAAAATCTACAGTCTCTAACCATAGAAGCAACAAATCCAAGCCAAACTCCAAAAAGGTAAAGGATTATGTTCTCCAAGTATGCTTTATTTGCATGTCAGCTTTAGCATGATCTTTTATCTTATGTGATAACTTTTGTATGTGTTGTATTAGTTTGTTTACTTTTGAAGTTAATCTTCTGTCTGATTGCAAGCATCTGAATATCGAGCTTATGGTTCTTGTGACAGACCTTGACTAAGCGTCTGAATATCGAACTTTAAGTTATGATTTTCTGGTTTCTGGGCTTTTATAGTGTGTGATCTTTTGATTGTATTGCCACATGATGTCAACTTCTTTTTAAGCTATCGTCGATTTCTTTTCCGGTTGTAAAAAACAGAAGGCAGCAGAGTCTCAAGGAAAGTTTACAAAGTTGCTACAAAAATATGAAGAAGAAGAAGAAGAAGAAGAGGAGGGATTGGATGAGAAGGAGGACGAAGAGGTGCAAGGTGAGACACTATGCGGGGCATGTGGGGAGAAATATGCAGAGGATGAATTTTGGATATGTTGCGACATTTGTGAAATGTGGTTCCATGGCAAGTGTGTGAAGATCACCCCCGCCAGGGCAGAGTTCATTAAGCAATACAAATGTCCGCCTTGCAGCAACAAGAGAGCGCGGACCTAGTGTTTAGAATGTGGTGAATGTAGAGTTCTCCTGCTGTTAGATGCATCTGACTGTTTATGTTGGTCAGGCTATTCATTATATTTGGCTCTAAGTTGTGGGTCTCTAATTGGGTAGGCCTCATCTCTATGTATAGTTGGCTCTAACTAAGGGTCCTTATATGTTGGTTCTGTTTAAATTAACGGTAGTTCAGTTAAACTATGGTCCATATTTTACAATGTTTAATTTCTACCCGTTGTTGTCGAGGATTCTATCGGAAACAACCTCTCTACTTCGGAGGAGTAGGGGTAAGATCTACGTACACACTATCCTCTCCAGACCCAAGACCTCACTCGTGGGATTTCACTGGGTTGTTGTAGCAGGATAACAGACTCACTATTGTGATTAGCTCCCAATCCCTTTTGTCATTCTTTCTCTTACACTTGTGATCCGACCCTTCCCCGGACTCCGCGCATAGCGGGAACTTAGTGCACAGGGCTGCACATTTTTACACCTGTGATTGGCTGCTAGGCCGAGGATAAAACCAACGCTTAGTAAGTGGCAGTCTAACGACCCTTTGAATAGGTTGGGCTACCATATGGAGAGTTTTTTCGGGTAAATTGAGTCTTCGAAACCTTATAACATAAGAAAGTTGCGTAGTACATAATCCTCTTTAGAGATAGGGGTGACTTTCTTGTGACAACTACTAAGCAGGGGCGGCTCAACAGATCTCGGGGCCTAAAGTGAAATCATATTCGGAGGCCCTTAATCCTAATATAATCCCACTAGTAGGATCTGGGGAGGGTAGTTTGTACACAGACCTTACCTCTACCCTGCAGTAGAGAGGCTATTTCCGATAGACCCTCAGTTCCCTCCCTCCAAAAACTCCACACCTTGCTCTTGGGGTGACTCGAACTCACAACCTCTTGGTTGGAAGTGGAGGGTGTTCACCACTAGAACAACCCACTCTTGTCAAATATACTAATTAATGAGTGAACAAAATTATCATAATTTATAAATTTATTGTATAAAATAACCTCAATCAAGTAACAAAATATATTGTAACACTTTTTTATGCTAATTATTTATATAAATTATATAATATATAATAGTAACAATAATAATAAGAATTTAAAATAAATTTGGGGGCCTTCAAAATTTGGGGACCTAAGGCAATGGCCTCACTAACCAAAGCCTTAGAGTCGCCCCTGCTACCGAGATTGACCTCAATTTCAAAATAGATTGTGGATTAGTCGAGATACGCAAGCCGGTTAAGAAGCCATTATCTGCCTCTTTAGAGATGGGGGCGTCTTTCTTGTGACAACTATCGAGATTGACCTCAATTTCAAATTAGATTGTGGATTAGTCGAGATACACGCAAGCCGGTTAAGAAGCCATTATCGTAAAAAGAAAAAATATCAGTTGTAGTCCAATCTGGTAATCCTGCAGTCCTTAATCATTACTCTTAATATTTTAGTTTATTGTTGAATACATAAAAATAAAAAATAAAAATAAAAAACTCAATTGGCATGATATGAACTACCTAACTTATCGACATTTTCTGCAAGTTTTCAACTATGAGTCAACTTCTTAGGAAGTTCATTAAAGTTTGATGCTTTGGAAGCAATTCAATTCACAGTTGCTTCTCCTTGTTTATTCACTTAACTCGCTATCATTAGCTGTATTTCCTTAATTAAATTACATCAGGACGAAATTCCTTAAAAACCTCTGCTTAAAATAATCTAAACCGATCCGGTAGCCTGAGCCATTTTTTAAGGAAATGCTAAGCAATCACGTTTCTCTAACAAACTGATAGGGGAGAAAAGAAAAACAGAAGAAGACGCTGTTGCTCATATAATTGTTGCATAACAGTCAAAAGTTTCATTTATAGTAATTTATGTATAATGGTCGGCTACTTGTGTTGTTAACCACTATCATTAGCTATCTGAATTTTAAACATTAAGATAATCGTCTAAATCTAATCCCCAAAATGTTGGATAATCACATTGGACCCACCACTTTCTCCTGTCTCATTAAGATTAAAAAGAATTAAGACTTTATACGCAACATGTTCAAATCAACATCATCATCATCATCAG
Organism: Nicotiana tomentosiformis; assembly: GCF_000390325.3. NCBI lineage: Eukaryota > Viridiplantae > Streptophyta > Magnoliopsida > Solanales > Solanaceae > Nicotiana > Nicotiana tomentosiformis. Next base: position 149,056,745 of record NC_090814.1, on the reverse strand, counting down.
ACAGAAAGAAGAATCTTAATCTACCATTGGCTGAGATTAGCTACAAGTCAATTAAGTCCAATACAGATTCTCATCTTCCAATCGTTTCAGTGATTCCCAATATTTTCGTAGCACAAGAAGAAAGACTTGAAAAGGATGTATTCCTACTATTTGGTTGAATTCTTGAAACACCCCCCAATATAAAAGGTCTTAAATTATCTTAAAGGAAGAAGAGAAGTCGCCCAGGGGCTTTATAGTCTAGTAATAAGAGACTAATGCTCGATGTCTGGGTTAGGTGCACGCAGGGGAAAGCTATGTTGGTCCAAGCCTTCGACGAAAAATTATAATACATATAAGGTAAAATATTATTTATTATTTATTAAAAATAAATTTTGAATACCCTTCCACAGCACACTGGCAAAGAGTATTTAAATTATTAAATTTCCTGAATTCGTTGCTGGACGAACGTTATGATTTCCAACCTAGTCATATACGCCTAATATTTAACCGGGGAAGGATAGAGAAAACACTATCCAAAGTCATACATCCGTTAGTTTGTGAGATCTGAAAGTGGAGAGGCGTGACATTTTATGGGTACATAGGTTCAAACATAAAGTAGTGTTATTCCCTTGGCACACTTTAAAGCATGTTTCCAGCCTTTGATCGTAATGAATCAACGCCGAAAATGGATCAAGGTAGCTTGCCTGCCAAACCGATCGGCTGAAAGATGGACTATATACAGATTCATAGTATGTACATGAACATAACAACATTATTTCAGTTCTTGCTCTAGGCTTCTATGTGTTTAACTCAGCATGCTGATTCTAAAAAAAAAAAAAAAGATCATCATTCAAAAAGAATGGATCAAACCGTAAACCTAACAATAGTAAAGGTGAAACAGGGGAAGAAGACTGATAACTTTAGCCTAATTTGACGTTCACAGGGTTCACGACGCCCAGCTTTCTTGACTCTTTGTGGAGAGGCGTTTGAGGAATTCGTAAGTAGTTATCATAGTGGTTGCGGACATAGACATTGAAGCCCATCGAGGACCTAATCCTCTGTAACAAGCCATCCACCCACCTTCCCTTACTAAATTCCTTACTGTTTGGGCCACCGTTGGCCCTCTCCGCCCATTTTCATCGCCATCTAGGACCTGCAATCTCGTCTTGATTGTGTCTAATGGTGTTGTAATCAGAGCTGAAATGCCGCCTGCCATGGCTGCACTCACTCCCTGAACCGCCATAACAGTCTTCGAGTCGGGTTTCAAAATCTTAATTTCATCCTCAGTTTTTGCCTCACCACTCTTGCAGAAGTAACATCCATAACCACTCCAGACGAGCCGCTGAGTAATGGAGTAAGATGCCCACCAAAGCGCATTGGATGGTGCATAGGTCAAAATCGAAAACCCAAAACCTCTGTAGAGTCCCTTAGGCCCATCTGTTTTAAGGATTCTACGAAACGCATCGACCCCATTGAGATATTTACACGAACCACCTTGCACCATGAGCCGCTGGCTCACTACATCTACCGGAGTCCATACCAATTGGGCTGCCACGGCAGCGCTCAGCCCAGCTGCAGCGCTAGCTAGGGCGGTCGCAGTAGGCTCGGGAACTCCGAGCCTAACTGTGGCTGCACCGACGTTACTCTTTGTAACCTCGAGTGCAGCCATATAAAGTGCTCTGGCTGGGATTGTACCCATCAACGAAGTACCAAACCCGCGATACAATCCGCGAATCCCTTCGTACTTAACTACAGAGAAAGCTGTTTTAAAGCAAGAAAGATGAGCTTGCGCTACCTGTTGCCGAGTCTTTAACACCACAACAGGGTAAAGAGCAGCTGAAACACCTGAAAATAAGGCGGCGCCGAGGAAGAAAAACTTGGATTTGTCCAGCATTTTCCAGTCTATATCCGCCGGTAACTGGATTTCCTGAGACGATTCCTCCTCCGCTGCACCTAAACTCATTTTCGCCACTTTATCAAATTCGGTCTCAATTTTCTCAATCCGTTTTGATCCCAGACCTCACTTTCATTCACGTCAGAAGTGTACAGTAGAATTTAGGGTAAACTTGAAGCTAGTTGGAGAATGGAAGATTTTTTTGCGCTGGCGAAGCCATATTTTAGATCGAAAGTGGGTAATAGCAAAAGGACCTAACATTTCTGTGACCGTATTATATAGGAAAGAATCATGGCGGTGGACTTGGATCAGTCAGAACGGCAGTAAGAGTAGTAAAACTCACCGGAAAAGCTAGGATCTCGCCGGAGGTAATCAGAGCTATTTTCAATACACAGAAATGAAGGTGAACTACTGCTGCAGCTACTTCTCCATCAAATATGGGAACTTTCTCTTTTTACTTTTTGGGATCTTTCTGCTTTTTTCTTTTTTTGTGAGGGAATTTGGATAAAGGAAGAGGAGGGAAGCACGTGTCTACTGTCAATTTGCAGAGTGGGTAGGGTTATATTCGTCCAAACAAGTTTATGTTGTTCCAAAAGGACGACACTCTGACGTGCCGAACCTTATCCTCTCAACTAAACCAATCCGCTGTGTGCAGGTATTTTGTTCTTCCGTATACCTGCATTAGCCCAAATGTCGGGTCGGTTAGCTGTCGATCAAAGCCCAATAATCACTCTTGAATAATATTAGGGCTGGCAAGTGGGCCAGTCTCGGGCCTAAACAGGACAAATGGGCCGGTCCAAATCGCCCCGGTTTCGGGTCCGGGCCCAAATTAAACGGGCCAAATGGGCTTTTTCTAAGGACCGGCCCGAGACCGGGCTAAACAGCCCCGGGCCGCGGGCTAAGTGGGCCCAATATTTTTATTTTTTTTAAAAGAAAAATAAATAGATATTAGAGACAAAAGAATGTTAAAATAAATATCTAAGATGTATAGATATTCGAATATATATAGTATATAAGATATATATATATAGTATATAAGATGTATATATAGTATATCGATATAAGATGTATATATATATATATATATATATATATATATATATACACATATATAAGATGTATATATAGTATAGTATATATATATTATATGTATAAGATGTATATAAAGTGTGTATATATAGAATTTAAAGCTAAAGATTGCTCAGTTGTTTTAACAAGTTGTTTAGAAGAGAGTTTATCAAACCATCCATAATCATAGATTGTTCTAATAGGGACTTTAGGAATAGTCCATTTGTTTAACAAATCAAGGTTTTGAGGTATATCTACCTCTTCCAACCTAGTATTTTTCATACTAGTTTCTCCTAAATCCATATTTCAGAAACATATCTATGTCGAATATTTCATATCTATCTTATATATACCATGAAAGTACCTAGGCTCTGATACCATTTTAACAGGATCAAGTGGCGGGCGGTAATCCGCCATTCCTTCTCAATTAAACTAAAACAGAAATCACCGTTCATCGATCGGACCATCTGTCCATCTGGAAGATATTCCAGAAGATAGTCTGTTATACGCACATTTGCAAGCATATTTGACTGCTCAAATATTTAAAGAGCATACTTTTATTGAGCCTATGTGTCTAGCAGTTCTAACCGTGAAAGAAGATGCCCTTTTAACTCCTTTATCGGGTTGAGGTTCATGGCTGGCTAGACGAAACCACTAAGGCAAAGCCAATAAGAGCAGTGTTATATTAGACTGTATCAACCATCTTGACACCAAGTCAAAACTCTATATATAAAGTTCATTTATATTTAAATAGATGCCGTCTCTTTCATGGTTTATATAGGAGAGAAGTTAGATACTCAATATAGATATGATGTCTCTTAGCCGGACATCGTCACGGCCAGAGAGGAGAGATTATAAGAAATACTAACTTTAAAAAGAAAGAAATATGTACCTTTTGGCCAAGATGCAAGGCCCTGAAGATGAAGAACTGAAAACTTTATTTACTTTTGTTCTTCTATTACAAGCTACCAGCTACAAGATATTTACTTACAATTCTAGAGAGAGAGAGAGTTTTAGAGAGAGAGGGTCTCGACTTCGTTTCCCTTTCATCTGAACGAATGAATTCTATAAATAGAAAAGGAAAGGAATCTATGAACAGTAAAAAGTGGGTCCCGTGGGTCCCTATTACAGTGTTTCTACTGTTGAAACAGTGTATCTACTGTTTGAGTGGGGTCCGACGGCTTCACTGTGCTGTGGGTCCAGCGGCTTCACTGTTTGAGTGGGTCCAGCTGTTTCACTGTGCTGGTCTTTTTTCCGCTTCTTTCATTTTACGGATGAATTCTTCCGCATTATGTAAATCTTCATCAGACAGTATTTTCTCTGATTCAAAGGGTTGAGAATCTTCAGCGATATCATCATTGCTGGTTTCACTCTGCATAGAAGTGTCTGGTTTCTCATATTGATTAATGGAATGAAGTAAATTTCTTTTGGCCTCTTCCAAATAGTTGTTAATCATCTCTGCTTTATCTCCTTCTTGAAAGGAAATCCTTCTGGCAATATGCCTCACTGAGCTGTCATCAATTACCTCTTTCTAAGGTTTGCAGGAATATTCTTGGATTTTTATTTCGATTGAATCTAAGAGTTCTTGACCATATAATGTCTTTATTTTGGGATCCTTCTTCATTAACTTGTCCCAAAAGTTGTTGTAAAAAGTCCTGTATAAGCATGGGACTTGTTCTTCGGTGAATCCGACTTCTGGATTCCATTTATGTATCTAGGGAATAGAGAATTCCAGAAAGAAATAAATCTTATTAATTTTATCTGGGTAATATATATGATCTGAGTGATATAAGTTGTTTATAAAAGGGGAAATTTTTATCCATTCTTTGTATAATCTGAGAAATGGATCTGGTAAAATTTTTACTGTCGGACAGTGGTATGACCGCCAGTTCAGAAACCAATTAGGAACAGCCTCTGCAAATATCTTCGCACACACTTTAATAAACCAAGTATATTTGTGTCGATCATTATTGTAGTATAACACTTTATCAAATGCCTGGATATAATCTCAATAGATAAAATTCATTCTAGATTTGTTAAGGCTTATCTGCCTTTCTTTCATTGTGGATATACCCCAGTCTTCAACAGATATAATCTGTTTAATTATAATCTTCTAAAAGTTATAAACGTTCTCGTATGTGCTATATCTAGAAAAGTACTAAAAATCTGCACTGCCAGTACTAGTTAATATTGTTTCATAATATGAGCGGGTTTTGTATGACTCACCCGGATAATATAAACCATTTATTAAATACCTTTGGAATATCTTCCACGGCTCTTCTTTTCTCTGAATGTCAGAGTTTTCTAAAAGAAATATCATTTCTTTTTTTGACACTTTCTCATATGACTTGATATAATCATTGTCATCTTTTGTGATGGAAGCAAAAGTATCACTTTGCTTGGCAGAAGTATCTTTTTGTTTTTCTTGAATGCAACTAACATCTGCTCCACTATCAATCATGGCAATGTTTGTAATTGAAAAACTATTATCAATGAGAATAGTACATTTGATATACCATTTATGAGCAGTAATAATTTGCATCATTCCTAAAAACATATCATGTTTAGGATTAAAACTAATAGGTTTTTCTTCAATATCATTTTCAGAAATACCTTTATTTTTATCATTAGATTTCTCAGCTGGAGAATTGATTTTCTCAATCTGAGTAATCCTATGATCACAAATCATTTGATTTTGTTTAAGAGATTTGATCTCTCGTTTCAAGTTTTTAACTTTAATTTTTAAATCATCGAAAGAAGAATCTCTTGCTGGAGTTGTATTTTTGTTCAACAGACGGTTATTAACCTCAAGTAAAGAATAAGGCATCTATTTAAATATAAATGAACTTTGGTATTTTCTAAAACACTTGAAATGCATATTAAGCATTTAGACATTTTCAAAAGAATTGTTATACAAAATAGTTTGGTTTGGCAATATTACTAAAGCCATTTACCCTCCTCAAGCACCTTTGCAAATTTCTATCAACTTACCATAGGTATAGTCTCTGTATGAAATTTCACCATAATTACCTCTTAGAACCGGTAGATATACCTCAAAACCATGATTTGTTAGACAAATGGACTATTCCTAAAGTTCCTATTAGAACAATTTATGATTATGGATGGTTTGATAAACTCTCTTCTAAATAACTTGTTAAAACAACTGAGCAATCTTTAGCTTTGAATTCGTCTGAACAGACTATTCGTTTGTTAAACAAGCATGATGTAGATGTTTATAAACACCAGTATAATTATTTACATATTGGTATGGTACAAATTGCTTTTAAACCATTAACCCTTAAAGGGTTACCAGAGACGTTTTTAGCCGCTCTTAGAGATGCTAGAAATCTGAATTTCAGACAGTCTCTAATGGGTTCTATTGAATCTACTGTTGCCTACGGCCCAGTATATTTTAATACTCAACCAAATCTATAATTATCTTTATCTGATGTTAATATACTTGATGCATTAACATTAAATGTGAAAACGCATGGTTATAATTATGCGCCTAGTTCTGAACTGATATGTTTATCATATATGATTTATTTTAAATTACTATCTACGTTAAACCCCAAATGTAAATTATATGATACATCTGATCAGACTATTTTAGTAGAAATGAATTTTGCAAAGTCTAAGGTCACCACGATGAGACCTATTAAGTGGGAGGAAATTAATTTTCCAACTACATGGACTTTGGATTCGGTTATATCCCCCAGTCAGATAACTGATGCTGTCAGTAATACTGAGTATTCTCATATTACTCAAAATCTGGATGGTAGGATTTGCATTCAGTTTGACGATAATAGTTCCACTTATAGTAGACAGTCATTTTTTAATAATAGACTGTTACCTACTATTAGTTCTAATTATAATAGACATTCTTTCACAAATCATAGACTGTTACCCGATATTCAACATATTTCTCCTGTTGAACCAGTCTATGGACCAGCTAGAAGTCGTGCTGCATCTTTGCACACAATTTCTACAAAAGTAGGTGATAAACCAGTTGAAAGGGTTAAACTTGTTGAAAAGGTTAAGATTAACCCCCAGACAAATATTGTCCAGGATAGTGATAATATTTCTGATAAGGATATTCCTTCTGCGTCCGATATGGATTTTGACCCAAATGGTATTTAAATAATTCCACACCAAATAGATTTTAGTCCCGGGTCACAAGCTAGAGGTTATATTCAAAACGAATTTTTCAGTGATAAATGGAATCAGTTTAAAACTTGGTTTTTTTATACTTATAGTAAAGAGGATTTGAACAGTATTTCTCAAGAATTTTATGAAACTTGTGCTTTACATAATCAAATTATGTATTTTGTTCCTTGGTTTATAACCACATATTTACCACTTTTTATAAAAGTTTTAGAAAGATCTTATAAAGACGGGAGTGGTAATATTACTAAAGCCATTTACCCTCCTCAAGTACCTTTTGTTTTAACTAATAATACAAGTATTACTTTTACTGCATTTTAAAAATTTATTGATGAAAATGTTGCTGCAGTTAGTATCGCAGAAATTAATAAATTAATTTCTCAAAATAATTATTTGAGCTTATATGTTAAAGTTTTGGGAGAACAAATTAGTTTTCTTGATAAAAAACTTGATGATTTAATAATTTTGATAAAAGATATGAGTACTAGCAAGAGAATAACTGATACTACCTCTACTTTAAGAAGCAAATCAGAACCTCAAATTGTTGTTACTCATATTCAAAGACCCCCCGAGATTCAGGATTTTAAATTTAAATCTTTTGATGATTTAGAAGAACTTCTTGATAAAAAGTTATCCGGTTTAAATATTAAACCTATTGATTTATCGAAAGATTTTGCTGATAAAATGGATGCTTCTTTTGATTATAAAAATGATGTTTTGTTAGAGTTTAATAAACTCAAAAGTTATCCCAAAAAGAATAATAAGTTTACTGATAGCAGATATGCTGATAAACCTAGAATGCAGACTTATTATTACAATCGTCCTACTCCTCAAGATGTTTTAATAGAAGAACGTGATTGGAATCAGACTAATACGTCTTACAGTGGTTCCGAAATTTATGAATGAAATCTTGATGGTTTGACTGATAGGCAATTAACTATTCTTGTACATAGGATGCTTATGTATGCAACTATCTGTAAAAGTGTGAAAAATACAGATAGGAATATTTGCAGAATGATTGTTGCAGGTTTTACTGACCAACTGCGTGGCTGGTGGGATATATATAGTATAGTATGTGTATATATATATATATATATATATATATATATATATATATATATATATATATATATATATATATATATATATATATATATATATATATATATATATCGATATAAGATGTATATATAGTATACATCTATATATAAGATGTGTGTATATATATATATATATATATAAAAGCTATATTCGATAAACTATATATACATCTTATATACTATATATAAGATGTATATATAGTATAGTATATATATTATATATCGATATAAGATGTATATATAGTATATTTATATATAAGCTATATTCGATATGCTATATATACATCTTATATACTATATATAAGATATATATATAGTATAGTATAGTATATATATTAAATGTATAATATATATAAATAAAAGTTATATTCGATAAGCTATATATACAGCTTATATACTATATATAAAATGTATATATATTATAGTATAGTATATATATTAGTCTAAAGACAAAAGGATGTTAAAAATAATATCTAAGTCTAAAGACAAAAATATTGTAAAGAGATATGCCTTGTAATTTTATTATAGCATTAAAAAATATGGCAATATCTTTCTTAGTCTTCATCCCCCTATGGAATGAGCACAACAAGGTGCTAATACCACCATTGAGAAGAAAAAGAAACTAATCAAGATGTGCCAAAATATAAGTTACATAATACATACTAATTTTTGTTCATACAAGTTACATGGTATCTCTTACAAACTTCATAAATCTATCAAGGTCCGGAGGAATTTCTGTTGGTGGTGGCAGAAAAGTTGCTTGGTCATTGCCACTTCCGGGCGAAGCAACATCCTCCGCAAGTTCAACTAGCATTTCTTCGTAAGCTTCGTCTTCATCTGGTTGTGATTCAGCAAGTCCAAAATTTCTTCTTTCCGACCGGATGCAATCTCTGAAAAGTACTATTTTTTCAAACTCTCCCTCATAGACGCTCTATAATTACCGAGTTGAAGTCTTGCTTGACTGAAAGTACTGTTGAAGCTTGAATAGTTAAAATGTCTTGGGCAATCCTTGAAAGAACCGAAAAGTATTTTTCTTTGTCCTTCCACCATTTGTGGCAATATGAAATTTTTCTAAAAATTCTACAAGTATTTTAACATTAGCCCAATCCCTATTTGTAAGGTGCTCATCATCATCACTTATATGTGCATTAAATATTGAGTTTATGGGGTTTCTATATCCATATGCAACAACCAAACTTTCATATATGTTATTCCATCTAGTTGGACAAGGTTTAGGAACCTTTCTTTCTCTTAGGCCAAATTCATCGCATCTTTTAAAATATTCTCTAAGTCTACTTCTACGGTTTGAATAAAAAAGTCAGTTAAGAGCCATTTTAACCTTTTCAATTTTAATATTTAAAATTCTCATACCATCACCCACAATTAATTAGTAAATATGACAAATACATCTAACATGAAAAATATCACTAAATGTAGGATTTAGCGTAATGGTAAGCAAGGCTATAGCATTTGTGTTACTAGTAGCATTATCCATTGAAATTGACATTATTTTATCACTAATGCAAAAATATCTACAAATATTTATAACTGTGCTAGCAATAAACTGCCATGTGTGACGTGAATTAATTATTCTATAAGAAATAATGCGCTTTTGCATTATCCAATCCTCATCAATCCAATGACTGGTAACAGTAAGGTAATTACAGTCGTTACCACTTCTACCAATATAGTTGTAATAGCAACACGACAGTTTATATGAGTAAATAAATAGCGCAAATATTGTTCATATTCATGTTTATATTTATAAATATCGCTCTTTACGGTTGTGCGAGGAAAATCTTTATAAGTAGGATTAAAAAATTTCTAATATAATGCACAAAGTTAGGATCATAAGGAAAACTATAGGGTAAACACATAACAGTTACCATTTTTGCCAATTCTTCCCGATCTTTTTTTGGATCATAATATAAAATACCACCGGTAACGGTGTTAATTCCCGGTTGAAATTGATTTGAACCGGTACTAGGGTCAACCTGACTAGGAGTAGGTAAACTTTTTCCCTCGGCCAAAGCTTTCAGATGAAGATATCTCACTTTATCTTGAGGGCGTTTCATTATGTGTCTAGCCAACGTCCCCCCTCCCCCCGCGATCTAAAATATTTAAAAACTAACTCCGCGCCACAAGTTTTACACTTAACCTTATTTTTTGGAATTAGTTGAGTAAAAAATGGCCAAACGGGAGATGTTTCCGTCCGTTTGCTAGGTTGTCTAGAAAAAGTAGAGGTAGTAACAGGAGTATCAAATGGGGCATCATTTGGATTAGCAGGGTTACCACTAGTTGGGTTAACATCAGGAGCAGGACTAGTTGGTGTATCGTCATCCGGTTGAGTTTCATCAAAATCTATTTCCTCGTCATCATTTTCATCAATAGTTGGATTAGAATAAAGAGCATTCATTAATTCATGGTCTAATTGTTCACCAGATCTAATATTATGGTAAAATTGACTTTCAGTAAATTATAATAAACTATTATCGCTATCAAGAATAGCAGGTGTATGACGTATATGGAGTTTGGTTCGGGGAACCCGGGGCAGTGGGGGAGGAACAAATTGAGCACTAGATTCGTCACTCTTGGATTTTTTCTTATTTTTACCAAAAAGTTTTTTTAAGGAAGCCATCTTAATTAATAAAGTAATAGAAAATAAATAAAACAAACAAAATTATAATATTAAAACTTAAGAGTTGGAACGAGTTTACCGAATTGACGAACAACTTGTTGGAAATTGATTATCGTTGAAGATTTTAATTCACCAACTTCACAATTGTTTCACAAATTGTAACAATAAAGTAAGCAATAGTAGCAATTATAGAAGAAAATTAGAGAGAGATTGTGATAGATTGATGATTTTGTAAGAAAAAATGAAAGAATGATGGGGTATTTATAGTTAAAAATAGGAAAAAAGTGTAATTATAAAAAGTTTGGGATTAAAACAAAATTGGGGGGGGGGGGGAGGGGGGTTAAATGGCTATTTTATAAATAGCCAACGACTATTTTTGACAGCCCAACGACCGTTTGGCCCGCTAAAGAACCGGGCCGGTCCCGGGCCCTGGCGGGCTAAACGATCCCGAGCATGACGGGCCCAAATCATAGGACCGGCCCACGAGACCGGCCCAGGCCCACTAAAATCGGACCAAACGGTCCTGGCCCGTTTAGCCCGTTTGGCCCGCGGTCCCGGGCCTGGACCGACCCACTTGCCACCCTTAAATAGTATAGTACTTCCTCTATTGTTTGACAATGTAAACAAAGAATATTTTAAAATTTATGATTTTAAATATGACATACTATGTATATACAACAACAACAACAATCCAGTATAATCTCACAAGTGGGGTGTGGGGAGGGTATGATGAACGCAGCCTTACCCCTACCCTAGCAGAATAGAGAGACTATTTCCGATAGACCATCGGCTAAAGAAGAATGACATACTATGTATATAACTATAGGAATTTAGAAATTTACAGTCTTAAACATGACATAATATTTATGTAATTGTTTAAAAATTGTGTAAAAAAATATAAAAACGCATCATTATTTTTAACGAACTAATAGAAAATAGTGTCAAACAAATAGAACAATGGGACTAGTGTCTTTCTAATAGTGTTTGAACATGTGAAAGAAAAAAAGAAGACATGTGAACGTTGGTGGTTTTGGATAATTTTTGGCAATGATTTTAGGGAAATTATTTGGGGGGAAAACTTGCATCTGGATAACTATTTTTCTTTAAAAAATGTTTATGGGAAGGTTGTCTATATGTTTTCAGAAATAAAAGAAAGTATCACTGATCTATAAAAATTTTCAATAAAATTCAAACATTAATGAGTATCAGACTCACTTATAAAATATTATATAGATTGTACTTATTATTACGTTACAATCGCTCGCCCAAGTAAGAGAATAAAGTTCAAAGAATATTATTGGAGAAAAGAAAAAAGTTAATGATTCTACCGCTAGATTCTTATGCTGTATATGGATCGGATCGGATTGGATTTAGCATATTTCATATTCGGATTTTAAATTTCGTATTCTACAAAATACAATCCGAATTAATATCGGATCGAATTTTCGGATCGGATTATTATGCCTTAAAGTTGTAAACTCATATGTATATTTTCTTTGTAAAAAAGGCAATACAGTAAGAAAAATTCATGTTTTTGTAATTATGAGAGTACTATGGTGCCAATATAGCCAAATCCACCAACTGTAAAGGTAATAACTTAGGAAGATGTAAAGGAAGCACTAACTATTCGAAATTAAAATTTAATATTTATACATGTCCTAATAATTTTGGATTTCGGATCAGATCGGATTACAATTATACCGATCCGAATCCGATCCGAATATCCGAAATGTTAAGAAACACAATCCGAAATCCGATCTAAATATCCAGAATTTTAAGAAACACAATCCGAAATCCGATCCAAATATCCGAATCCAAAATTTGAAATCCGAAATGAACGGATCGATTCGAATTTCGAATATCCGATCCAAAATGAACAGCCCTGCTAGATTCCTCTCTGGAAATCCAATGTTGCTATCCAGATCCAGCCACGATCATTTTTAGCATGTGCTTCTTCCGTGATCCTCTTTTACGGAAAGCAAACTACAATTATCTACTTCTATGCAGAGATAACAAAAATAAATAAAATAAAATAATCACCTAGCCTCTCGATCCACCAAATATAATAAATTAGTAGTATTAAACTATTAATTTGCAAAATATCATTTTCCTAATACTTCATCAGTGTCAAGTATGGAGAAGTCAAAACTTATATCTTATTTGGTTGAAACCTTTTAAAGGTGTGTAAAAGGTATAAGCTTGAATAATGTTTGGTGTATAAAAAATTGCTCGTAAAACTAGGATATCAAAGGATTTGCATACAAGTTGGTAGGGTGCACATAGACCGGGTTGATTTGATTTTTATTAAAACTAAACCAAACTAACTATATCGGTTTGAATTTGTTCGATTTTGACGGTTATTTTTTGATTTTTTTGTTACATGAATATTATTTCAATCTTATTTTGTTAAAGTTATAGATAAAGTTTTGATAAATGAATATATGTTTAGTAAAAATTGAAAAAGATGACAAACATATGATCTATTGAAATATTTTTATGGGAGAATATTTTTAGCAACGCATGATAGTTATTTTCTTAGTCGTCTAACAATTATTTTTCATTCATGTGCACTTTTAAGGTTAACCAAATTTAATAATTAGACATAAAAATCAATATGAAACCTAAATAATGATATGTTCTATTTAATTTTAAAATTATCGAAATAACATTTCAAATTCAAAAAAATATATAATTTAACAGATCTTTACATATATGAATATAAAAGAACAAAGAGATTGACGCATTTCAATAACACTTATAAGAAAGTGACAATACAACTCATTATTTAAAGTAAATAAAAATGGATGCATTTCATAGTTCTATTAAATATTACATCTCATGAGAGAATCTCAAATATTTTTTAAATCAAATTCTATATGAAGTCTTAAAAGTATATATAAAAATTAGATATTTATATGTCAGTTTGGTTCGGATTTTTTTTACTCAATACCAAATCATATCAAACCAACTAATCGGATTTTTTAATCAGTTTGGTGCGATTTTTCGATTCGGTTTGAATATCCTACAAGTTGGATGAGAGCATCGGCGAAGAGGTGCGCCGCCACATCTCCTCCCAAAATATTGTTAGTCCCGCCAATATTGCTGTATTTGTAAATAATAATTCTGCAAAATATAAGTTATCGTAATGAAACAGTAATTAATTCGAGCTCACTGAATTCACAGTGTTTCCTTAAGGAATTTAATCCCTTCCTAGTACCCAAGGTAATGGATTATTTCCTCCCAGGATAGAACGAATCACACACTGGTGTAGTGGTACTTTAAACCCCAGTGTTTCAGCGAACACAAAGTTCGGTAGCAAATCACACTTACAGTTGCTTTGTTTGAAGTTAAAACAGTGCAGAACGAAAGAGTAGAAACTCAGAAAATCGTATGGAAATGCTGAGAGGAAGGAGTGCAATGTATAGCCAAATCTGTTGAGCGATTTCAGTTTTGTGTCTTGTGTGTGTCTTTCTTCAACAGCTGCTGCACATATATATAGCAGCCAGTGTTGAAGAAGAACAATCGTCCACCCTCCATGGTGGAGTATGCACTAGCTTGTTTGTGGAGCAAGCACTTGTTTGTGGAGCAAGCACATTCATGGTGGGAAGAGCATTAGGCGGCCGCTATTACAGCTGGTGGTCAATACACGGATTGAAAAATATCCGTTATAAATGCGGATAATCTTACGTTAATATTTATTATTAACAAATAAATTTGGTCCAAAAAATTAATCAATCAATCATTTGACCAAATCCAAATCCAAATCCAAATCCGAAGCCGAAGCCGAAGCCGAAGCCGAAGCCGAAGCCGTAGCCGTAGCCGAAGCCGAGCCGAGCGAGCGACGACGACGGCGGCGCGAGGCTTGCTTTCTTCTTAACTCTTTAAGAGCTACAAGAAGAGCAAATATATATATACCCACCAAAAATCTTTTCCTCTTCCAATATGGGACAATGTCTCATTGTCAAGAGGGGGAAACTTAAAATTTTACTCAAAAATTTTATTTTCCCTCCATTTCCTATTCACCCTCATTTTAAGACTATTTCATCTTAAAAATAAAAAACCTCAACAATCCCCCACATGAATGGGGAATGGTTATATCACGGAAGTATGCATGGAAAAACTGTGTGATTTACAAGTAAGAATTAATCGCATCTGGATAAGTAGGTTTCCCTTTGAACTTTCCGTAGTAAACTTGTGTCGGATATACTCGGTCAATCGATAGATTTGATATCTTTGAACTGTCGATATTTGGTGTATACCTAAACAACCATAAGTCACACAATCAACCCTTAACCGTCTTTGGTTCTCATTGTTGTGTTCGTTTCAGCCATGAACACCGCCTGGTTTCATAAATGCGTAGAGAACTGGCCTTACAAAGTTCTCCTTGAAGCGACTAATACTTCACACTTACATAGGTGATTCCTAAACGTGTCATCCTGTAGATACACTATTTGATATACCCCGTATCAAATTTAAAAATTATTAAAAAGCCTTAATGTTTTATCCTTGGTACTGAACATTATCTCATCACGAGAACGGACTAAAATTTTATTTGACAATGTTGAACCGTCATTAATGACTTTGTTTGATCTCCTTGAACCTAGATCTTGGGATCTCCAGTCTTCTAGGTAGAGTTACCGCCACAATGATTTGTTCTCGGCCATAGCCTCATTCCCCTTGATAATTTCTCAACTACCTCTCTAGTTAGGCCTTTTGTAAGTGGATCCGACACATTATCACTTGACTTTACATAGTCAATCGTGATAATTCCTCTAGAGAGTAATTGCCTAACGGTTTTATGTCTTCGTCGTATATGACGAGATTTACCGTTATACATAACGCTCCCAGCCCTTCCAATTGCCGCTTGACTATCACAATGTATGCATATTGGTGCCAACGGTTTGGGACAAAATGGAATGTCTTCCAAGAAATTCCGGAGCCATTCAGCTTCTTCACCGGCTTTATCTAAGGCTATGAATTCAGCCTCCATTGTAGAGCGGGCAATACATATTTGTTTGGACGACTTCCAAGATACCGCTCCTCCACCAATAGTGAATACATATCCACTCGTGGACTTAGAATCAGTTGAACCGGTGATCCAATTTGCATCACAGTATCCCTCAATCACCGCAGGAAATTTACTGTAGTGCAAGTCAAAGTTCTGGGTATGTTCTAAATATCCCAAAACTCGTTTCATTGCCATCCAATGAGATTGACCTGGATTGCTCGTATATCGACTCAGTTTACTTATAGCACAAGCTATATCTGGTCGTGTACAATTCATGATATACATTAAGCATCCCAACACACGAGCATAATCCAATTGTGATATGCTTTGGCCTTTATTCTTTACTAATGCAAGATTCACGTCAATTGGAGTCTTTGCAACTTTAAAGCCCAAGTGCTTGAATTTTTCAAGTACTGTCTTAATATAATGAGATTGTGACAATGCCAGACCTTGAGGAGTCTTATGGATCTTAATTCCCAGAATTAAATCAGCAACTCCCAAGTCTTTCATATCAAACTTGCTATTGAGCATACGCTTAGTAGCATTTATGTTGGCAATGTCATTACTCATTATCAGCATATCATCCACATATAGGCAAACAATGACTATGTGATTTGGAACATTTTTAATGTACACACATTTATCACATTCATTTATCTTAAAACCATTTGACAACATTGTTTGGTCAAATTTCGCATGCCATTGTTTGGGTGCTTGTTTTAGTCCGTAAAGAGACTTAACAAGTCTACATACCTTCTTTTCTTTACCTGAAACCACTAACCCTTCAGGTTGTTCCATGTAAATTTTTTCCTCCAACTCTCCATTTAAGAACGGCGTCTTAACATCCATTTGATGAATTTCAAGACCATACACTGCAGCTAATGCTACTAACATCCGTATAGACGTAATTCTTATAACTGGAGAGTATGTATCAAAGTAGTCTAGACCTTCTCGTTGTCTATACCCTTTGACTACGAGTCTTGCCTTGAATTTGTCAATAGTGCTATCATCTTTGATTTTTCTCTTAAAAATCCATTTAGAACCCAAAGGTTTATTTTCAGGAGGAAGATCAACCAATTCCCATGTATGGTTGTTCAATATGGATTCTATTTCACTATTGACTATCTCTTTCCAAAACAATGATTCCGAAGAAGTCATAGCTTCTTTAAATGTTTGAGGCTCATTCTCCAATAAGAAAGTCACAAAATCTGGTCCAAATGAAGTAGACGTCCTTTGACGTTTACTGCGTCTTGGATCCTCCTGATTATATGTACTTTCTTTTGTTTCTTCCCGAGATCGTTTAGATCCTTCACCAAACGACTCACATTCCTTTTTATACGGATATATATTTTCAAAGAACTCAGCATTATCTGATTCTATAACCGTATTATTATGAATGTCGGGATTTTCTGATTTATGAACCAGAAATCGATATGCTTTACTATTTGTCGCATATCCTATGAAAACACAATCAACGGTTTTCGGTCCTATCTTTACCCTTTTGGGTTTAGGAACTTGCACTTTTGCCAAACACCCCCACACTTTAAAATAATTCAAGTTAGGCTTCCTTCCTTTCCATTTTTCATATGGAATGGATTGTGTTTTGCTATGGGGCACTCGATTTAATATTCGATTAGCCGTAAGAATGGCTTCCCCCACAAGTTCTGTGGCAAACCAGAACTTATCAACAACGCGTTCATTATCTCCTTTAATGTGCGATTCTTTCTTTCCGCAATCCCATTAGATTGGGGCGTGTAAGGGGCTGTTGTTTGATGAATAATTCCATATTCTAAACATATTTCTTCAAAAGGAGATTCATATTCACCACCCTAATCACTTTTTATCATTTTTACTTTCTTGTTAAGTTGCGTTTCAACTTCATTTTTGTATTGCCTGAATGCGTCTATTGCTTCATCTTTACTATTCAGTAAGTAAACATAGCAATATTGAGTACCATCGTCAATAAAAGTTATGAAATACTTCTTTCCACCGCGAGATGGTATTGACTTCATGTCACAAATATCTATGTGAATTAAGTCTAAAGGATTTGAATTCCTTTCAACTGACTTATAAGGATGTTTAACATACTTAGATTCCATACATGTTTGACATTTTGATTTTTCGCATTCAAACTTAGGCAGTACTTCCAAGTTAATCATTTTCCGCAAGGTTTTATAATTGACATGACCCAAACGTACATGCCATAAATCATTTGACTCAAGTAAGTAAGAAGAAGCTGAAATATTATTATTGTTTTCCACAACCATTACATTTAGATTGAAAAGGCCCTCGGTGAGGTAACCTTTTCCTATAAATATTTCATTCTTACTTATGACAACCTTGTTGGACACAAAAACGCACTTAAAACCGTGCTTAACAAGAAGTCTAGTAGAGACTAAATTCTTTCTCATTTCGGGAACATGAAGGACATTGTTCAAAGTCATGACCTTGCCAGAAGTCATTTTCAGAAATATCTTCCCATATCCTTCAACTTTTGCTGTTGAAGCATTTCCCATATAAACTGTCTCTCCGGGTCCAGCAGGAGCATAAGTAGCAAAAGCTTCTCTAACTGCACAAACATGGCGAGTGGCTCCTGAATCAAACCACCACAGTTTAGGATTTCCCACCAAGTTACATTCAGAAAGCATGGCACACAAGTTATCAACATCATCATGGTTTACTACCATGTTTGCTTGACCCCTTTTCTTGTCTTTCTTCGGAGCACGACACTCCGTAGATTTGTGTCCGTTTTTTCCACACTTATAGCAGTTTCTACTGAACCGCTTCTTGCTTGGGTAATATTTCGGACTAGAAGCCTTCTTCCTCTTTTTGTTATCTTCAACAATATTTGCTCCCATTATTGTTGAATTTCCACGGCCTCTCCTTTCAGCAGCTTTATTGTCCTCTTCGATTCTCAACCGAACAATGAGATCTTCAAGGGACATTTCCTTTCGTTTGTGTTTCAAATAATTTTTGAAGTCTTTCCACAACGGAGGTAACTTCTCAATCATTGCTGCTACTTGGAATGCTTCATTGATGACAAGACCTTCAGCAAGTAGATCATGAATAATCACTTGCAATTCCTGGACTTGGGTAATAAAAAACTTGATATCTACCATTTTGTAGTCCAAAAATTTTGCGGCAACGAATTTCTTCATCCCGACATCTTCAGTTTTATATTTCTTTTCAAGCGCATTCCACAATTCTTTTGACGTCTCCACGCCACTGTATACATTATACAGATTATCATCCAGTCCGCTAAGAATATAATTCTTGCATAAAAAATCAGAATGCTTCCACGCTTCAATCACGATAAAGCATTCATTCTCTGGAGTTTTATCTGGCAGATCAGGAACATCTTCCTTGATGAACTTCTGTAGACATAACGTAGTTAAGTAGAAGAACATCTTCTGCTGCCAGCGCTTGAAATCAATCCCGAAAATTTTTTCGGGTTTTTCTGCCGGTGCCAACGCCGGTGTTCGGCTTGTCGATGCGTTGGCAGTCACCATCGGAACAGCTTGGTTTTCGCTTTCAGTCGTCATTTTTTTCTGTAAAAGAATGACACAAACAAACGTTTAATAAACGAACAAAGGTTTTAGTTTGCAGAATAATAAGAATAACACAAATACAGAAATAAATATTAAATTTCTTAAGATTGTTAGTCCCGCCAATATTGCCGTATTTGTAAATAATAATTCTGCAAAATATAAGTTATCGTAATGAATATAAGTTAACGAAGGAGTAGAAATTCAGAAAATCGTATGAAAATACTGAGAGGAAGGAGTGCAATGTATAGGCAAATCTGTTGAGCGATTTCAGTTGTGTGTCTTATGTGTGTCTTTCTTCAACAGCTGTTGCACATATATATAGCAGCCAGTGTTGAAGAAGAACAATCGTCCACCCTCCATGGTGGAGCATGCACTAGCTTGTTTGTGGAGCAAGCACATTCATGGTGGGAAGAGCATTAGGCAGCTGCTATTGCAGCTGGTGGTCAATACACGGATTGAAAAATATCCGTTACAAATGCGGATAATCTTACGTTAATATTTACTATTAACAAATAAATTTGGTCCAAAAAATTAATCAAAGAAGCCGAAGCCGTAGCCGAAGCCGAGCGAGCGACGACGACGACGGCGCGAGACTTGCTTTCTTTAACTCTTTAAGAGCTACAAGAAGAGCAAATATATATATACCACCAAAAATCTTTTCCTCTTCCAATATGGGACAATGTCTCATTGTCAAGAGGGGAAAACTTAAAATTTTACTCAAAAATTTTATTTTCCCTCCATTTCCCATTCACCCTCATTTTAAAACTAATTCATCTTAAAAACAAAAAACCTCAACAAATTTTTGCACTATGTAGGTGCCTTTGAGAGCCGGTCCCCACGTCGATAATGGTAATTCTCTCTGAGATTTGTGACTTTTGTTGAGTTAATTCGGAGCAGAATATAGAGCAAGTAACCATGTTTGTAACTTCTGCGTGCACGATGAGAGTGGCAAGCTCACGGCCTGCTAATTAAGCTTTAGTTTTTCGCGTGCTGAGTAAAACCAACATTTTGTCACTATATAGGCAAAATACATAACATTTGAACTATTGATCAAATCCTCCTTACATATTTTTTTGCGGAGGAAAATCATCTTACACACTCAACATTTAGAAAATATGCCTACAACACATCACTTTTGTGATTAACCACTTCTTCTTAGAGATTGCATTACACCCTCCAATCAATGTGTGACACGTGTTATGTCTTAGGGAAAACAAATTATACTTAAAAATACACCTCAATTTGCATTAAAACAAAGAAAAAAAAAAATCATCTTCCCTAACACTCTCTCTGTCTTCATCCTCACATCCGTCAGTCATTTTCCATGGTAATTTCAAATGCATCTTCCTCCCAGCAGTAATAAACACCGAAGAAATTAGGGTGGCACTTTGATTAAGAAAGAGAACTAGTTGAAGAATTTTATCACTTGTCCTCTTTCTTTTCATCGGAATAATTGAATTGGTAGTAATTGAAGCCGAAAATAATTAACTTTAAGCCGCCGATGCTTAGGAAGATAATACCGGCCTATGTTGCCTCCAGGGAGGACCTAGAACATTGAGTACGGGTTCAGGAAATCCAGTAACTCTTGTGTAGACTCTGTATTTATATTAAAAAATTTATTAAATATTTATAAATATATAACTGTGAACCCAATTATTATTGTATATTAATTTGAAATTACGGTTGGAACTCATAAGACTCAAATCCTGAATCCATTTCTGGTTGCCTCCTCCGTAGACCAATATAATGTTCCCTTGCACCTTCCACAAAACAAACTCCAAATCAACCTGGATTTAACAAACAAAAAAATAAAAGAATGATGAAGAAATCAAGGTTGAAAATTCATTCTTCTACGGTGGAAGGTACTAGTGTGAAAGCTAGCAAGAAAGAGAAAAAAATAAATAAATGGGTCATTTGTGTAGCAAAAGGGGATTTGGATAAGATAAGGAGGGAGGGGAAGGGTAGCAGCCGGGGCGAAAGGGTTTAGATACTTTTCTTCTTCTTTTTATTTAAAACAAAATAAGAAAAAACAAATTTTGGACTAAATATTTACCTTTAACGCGCTCACTTACACGTGCAGGTCACCTCATAAAAAAAGTATGTAAACATTACACTTTCGAAAGATTAAGTGTATAAGGTAATTTTACTTCGCAAAAAATGTGTAAGGGAAATTTGGTCAATAATTCAGGTGGTATATGTATTTTGCCGATTATATATGTAAAAGTTACTATACCAATATATGTTTTTCGTGTAAATAACCTATGCGGTGTCTAATGTCGAAAATCATACGATACATTAACTTCATGAAAATTGTAGGTATGGAAAATCTTATCTCGAAAAATCAAACGCTATACAAGTAATAAGATTTTTTATACGGAGATTGAAATTTTCTTCTACTATAAGCCAAACAACCATGGTAAAGTTGTGCAAATTATATTCATTTCCAAAGAAAATCTTTTTATGAATTGGTCACTTGCCACCTGAAGAATGAGGAAGCAAGACGACGCTGGATTTGTTCCCACGATTTATTAATAAATGCAAAACATATCTAGCCGCTGGATCAAACCTCGAGACACGTGTCATGATCTCGAATAGGTCTGTGAAGGGCTGACATTGACCAGACGTATAAGGAGCCCCTAAATATGACAAAATCCCCGCCCCCGCCTCTCCCCCTTCCGCAGCTGCTTTAACTATTTTCGACACTCCATTAATGGCGGCTTCTTTCATGCTCAGATATTCTTTCCTCTCTCCTCCTTCTCCCCAACTCCATCACCAATCTCCTCCTAAATCCAATCCCACTATTCACTTCATCAATCCAATCAAAGCCACCGCCTCTACAAATGACGCAATTATCCCTCCCCAGAAACACCGCCGCCCTGCCGACGAAAATATCCGCGAAGAGGCCGCTCGCCGCCCCACCTCCTCCCACAATTTCTCCGCCAGGTATGTAGGGGAAGATATACTAGCGAAATGAATAGATAATAAGCAAAATGAAAATAGTGGGTCTAAAATTACAATAATTTACTCATTGCTCATTTATTTAATGCTGACATCAAAAAGTGCTGCGTATGTCACTGCAGGTACGTGCCTTTCAATGCGGATCCAAGCTCCGATGAATGGTATTCTCTCGATGAAATCATCTACCGGAGCCGCTCCGGCGGCCTACTTGATGTTCAACATGATATGGACGCTTTAAAAAAGTTTGACGGTCAGTACTGGAGGTCACTTTTTGATTCACGTGTCGGGAAGACGACGTGGCCTTACGGGTCAGGTGTTTGGTCTAAGAAGGAATGGGTCCTACCCGAAATCGATAGTGATGATATTGTTAGTGCTTTTGAAGGAAACTCAAATCTTTTTTGGGCTGAGCGTTTTGGCAAACAGTTTCTAGGCATGAGTGATTTATGGGTAAAACACTGTGGAATTAGTCATACAGGTAGTTTTAAGGATCTAGGTATGACTGTTTTGGTGAGTCAAGTGAACCGGTTAAGGAAAATGCATAAACCGGTTGTTGGTGTGGGCTGTGCTTCCACTGGTGACACGTCAGCTGCATTGTCAGCTTACTGTGCATCTGCGGGGATTCCATCGATTGTATTTTTACCTGCAAATAAGATATCTATGGCGCAGCTGGTACAACCGATAGCTAACGGAGCTTTTGTGTTGAGCATTGACACCGATTTTGATGGTTGTATGCAGTTGATTCGTGAAGTCACTGCTGAGTTGCCAATTTACTTGGCGAATTCGTTGAATAGTTTGAGGTTAGAAGGGCAAAAGACTGCAGCAATTGAGATTTTGCAGCAGTTTGATTGGCAAGTTCCCGATTGGGTGATAGTTCCTGGAGGGAACTTGGGTAATATATATGCGTTCTATAAAGGTTTTATGATGTGCAAAGAGTTGGGGCTCGTTGATCGTATCCCTAGGCTTGTGTGTGCTCAAGCAGCTAACGCGAATCCGCTTTATTTGCATTATAAATCCGGTTGGAAAGACTTTCAACCCGTGAAGGCGAACACCACATTTGCATCTGCTATACAGATTGGTGACCCAGTGTCTATAGATAGAGCTGTTTTTGCCCTGAAGAACTGTGACGGGATAGTGGAGGAGGCAACAGAGGAGGAGTTGATGGATGCTATGGCTCAGGCAGACTCGACTGGGATGTTCATTTGCCCGCACACTGGTGTGGCATTGACTGCCCTGTTCAAGTTGAGAAACAGTGGAGTTATCGGACCAAATGATAAGACCGTGGTTGTGAGTACAGCACATGGATTGAAGTTTACTCAATCAAAGATTGATTATCACTCAAAGGAAATAAAGGACATGGAATGTCGGTTTGCTAACCCACCTGTGGAAGTGAAAGCAGATTTTGGATCAGTCATGGATGTTCTCAAGAAATATTTGTTGAGCAAAAATGCCAAGCACTGATTTGCTTTCTCAGTTATAACAGGGTAAGTGTGTATTATGTACTTCTATTGTCAGCATTTGGTTCTTCGCCGTCATTAAGTTGCCATGTAGAAATGTCTGGATGGTGATTTGTTTGTTGGCAGAGTTGGGGATAGAAAGGCTCTAAATTTCCTTTGGGAGGACTATGAATTTAAGTTTTATGGAACTCTTTTTTGTGTAATAGTCTGCTATTTGAATGTTATTTTAGCATTGGCATTGCTTTGGAGCATCACAATAAAGCTCAGTTTTTTCCATAATGTTATATTCACTATCTTAGATAATCAAAAACTGTTTCTATAATATAAACTGAGGAAGCACTGTTTTTCAGTACCTTCAATGTGTTTTTAGACCTATTGTTCAGTATAGAGAACAGGAAAGCAGGAGGTGTAAAACCCTCCAAGGAAATCATGTTTCTCTTAATAACTTGTCTTTTGAAGTTCTTGTATTTCCATCACTAAGTGCTTATAATAAAAGGCAGACCTTTCTCTCACAAGGAAATCATGTTTCTCTTAAAAGTCATTTGCCATGCTGAATAAGATATTGCCACCTTAAAGAGGATTCACTTTGGATACTGCAGCTAGAAACTGATATCTTATCTGATTGATATTTCCTGTCTCTTTTACGTGTATATTCTTGCCATGCCCCGAAAGCACTTGTTTGGGAATAGTTAGTAACAAAATAAAATTTGAAATCTTGAACCGACACCGGTATTACCATTCACAAAACTCAAGTTGCTTGTGCACACTTTATGTAACATGTGCCATGTTGGGTTGTAACGTATTGAATGTCGTGAGTGCGGGACTGTATTGTCAGCTAATAATAGGATCTTTGGAACTAGAAATCTGGATCAGATTGCATTTATCTTTTCTTCATCTGTCTTGAGGTAACTTATTTAATGTTGTCTCAAAGTATGTAACCCTTTCTCGAAATCAATGTGGATTTAGCTTAGATCATGTCAAATGGGAAATAAAGAATCTAAAATAGGCTTAGTTGATTTCTTCTCTTTTGTCCAAGCCTTGATGGACCGAGTTACCTGGCACCTGTTGCTGGTGGGAGGTAGCAGGTATCTAGTGGGATTAGTTGATGAGTACGTAAGCTGGCCCCGAGACCACGGTTATTAGAAAAAACCTATATTTAGTCTGATGTTTGCCAAGCGTTTTCTCTTTCTAGTTAGAGACTTGATTTACCGTGTAGGAATAAGTGAGATTTACAGCTCCTCTACTCTGAGGGAGCTCCTAATTTGTCTTAAAAGACAATTTATTTGTTATTTGAATGAAATGGACGTTAAATTAGCAGAATTGATATAGTAGATTCATATAGCAAATTTAGGTACAGTTAATTGATTGGCACACTTAAAAGGTTAATCTGTTTCTTGCGTAAGTAGTATTACACTGGACCCCAAGTTAAATTGGATATGACAAAATCCAATCTTGAAAGATCTACTCTGAAATCCGTATTTCTGCTGGTGATTCTTTCCAAATGTTAAATTGTAAACAACATTGACCTGTATTGACTATCTTCAGGATTTTGTTTTGATGCAATTTATTTCATGGTTTGGTAATAGTCAATGATATAACTGAACCAATTTGCCATTCATGGGGTACTATGCAGTAGGCCAGTTATTCTTATGCATTGTTACGTTCTATCATAATTTGTTCTGAAGCAATCTTTGTGAATGATTGAGGCCTATTTTCCTTTCCCTTCTAAATCCAGTTCAGATGATGGTGGACTATTTGGTAAGATCGGTCTAACCACTATGCTGAACACCTCTTGTCTGCAAGTTTTACTGGATATTGCAAATTACAATTGCTTGGATGAAGAATGTGTACTTGATGAAATTTTAGGGTTGCGCATTGGAGTATAGACTGAAAGTGCAGGCTGACAAAGAAGAAGATGAGTTGAAGGGTAAGCATTCAAATTCTAGCATGACTTTTTGTGTGAGTAAAGTGCCTGATGATCTAGCACCGAGCTATAGACCCTGCATTTTTTATCCTTCAACTTCCAGTTGCTTAACAATTGAGGGTGCTTAATTATCTGCAGCTCATGCTAGAAGCTTGAAGTAGGTTTTTGGTTTGCTTTCATTCCTACCTATATCTATCCAATACAGTTGGAGTAAAAATTTTCTGTTATTTTGCTTTTCAAAGCATCGCCATTGAGAATGGAAGTCTAATTACTCTTTAGTGTCAAATGATTGCTGCTTTGTCATCATTTAGATAAAGGATAACCAAAAAGAACAGCATAGCTTTTAGATATCGGGTTCTTTTTTTGATCTAGGGATAGCACCTCGAAAGTTGCTGTTGTGTAAGGAGTTCCATTTTGAACTTATTTCTTTTCATATCATTTGGCTTGCATAAATGCAGATGTAGGTAGAATTAGTCGAGGTATGCGCAAGCTGGCCCGAACACCTTGTCCAACAAAAAAAAGACCACAAAGACATTGGGGTCTGAAGGAAACTGTGGTTGTGCTATACCCGCTTCCAACTTAAGAGACAGTTTCCGTCCAAGTCACAAAGATATCCTAACACAACCAGCCTAACGGCACGTTGGACATAATTATCTTAAATATATGTAGTACTTCCTTTGACATCTAACAAAAAAATTTCTTTGATTTCAAAAATTGTTGTAACTGGTTTTGCTTCAGTGCTGCATATAGTGCAGTATTAACTTCTTGTTGACAGGCTTTTCATGCAGTGCTATTCATTTTTCCAGGCGCAATGAGATCTGAATGTTCATATCTATCTGATTTTGGAATAAATGCACAAACAACAAATTAACGGGATGTATTGACTGTCATGTACTTCACAAGTTCAGCAAGTGTGCGGGAATGCAAACACCAAATTATTGTTCAGGTGTTTCTATCTGATTTTGGAATGAATGCACAAACGATAAATTTACCACCATTTTAAAATTTACCATCTTTTTCCTACTTTGGTTGTCTCGAATTATCTCTTTGGGAACATTCAATAAAAACAAGTTAGTAACTCTTTTTTGAAAATGTATGGTATCTCAAATTGTGAATACGTGCGTATAGTTATTTTTTATTTTTTTTAAGAGGCAGTTTTTCTCATCCCTTTTCCAGAAAGTACCGTGAAAAGCCACTGTTGTATTAGGAAAGTTACAAAGTTCGTTGAAAGTAGATTTTTACTCTGTTGTCATTCCACTTCGATTGGAATACAAAAAAAGCGGCCTTTTGCTTCTTTTTGTATTGCTTTTTGGCCAACTATGTATTACAACAACTGAGAGAGTATACTCCACAGAAAAATGTTATGGGAGATTGAATGAAAGAACTTGTAACGTAACAAGGAGGAATAACTGTACAACATTAATTCGTCTAATCCACATAAGCATGCTATCACAGGGATTCACCAGAACATTTGAAAGTCATATTATTCAGTAAGCTGAATCCATAAAAATATTTCTACTTTTTAAGTTTTCAAAAGGTGCTCCAATCCTAGCTAGTTTTGTTTAGACAAATATGTCATGATGCTATTAGTATACCTCTTTACGTCATAGCTAGCTTTATATTCATTTATCTCTTGACAATCGAATATCAGTTAAAGAGTCGAATCAAATCGATTCCCATGAAGACTCCTCGAGTGCGAGGCGGAGTTAGGATTTTAAGCTTATGAGCTCGGGGTTTTAATCCTATTAAGTTAGGGGATCTTTTGCAAATATCTTTGGGCTTTGTTGATTTACTGCGTTATGAATTTGTTGAACAAGATCGAAGTCGCGCTATTTATTTCACTCAAGATTTGGTCTCTTTACCAGGTGTTCTACCCGTGGCTTCAAGAGGTGTTCTCGTTTGGCATATGCCTACTCTGATCGAGATCTTTGGGGATGATTCCGTACTACAGTTCGGTGGAGGAACTTTAGGACGTCCTTGGGGTAATGCGCCAGGTGCCGTAGCTAATCGAATAGCTCTAGTAGCATGTGTACAAGCTCGTAATGAAGGATGTGATCTTGCTCAGGAGGCTTGCAAATGGAGCCCGGAACTAGCTGATGCTTGTTAAGTATGGAAGGAGATCGTATTTAATTTTGCAGCAGTGGGAAACTATTTATATGGAAAGAGATCGTATTTAATTTTGCAGCAGTGGGAAACTATTTACCTGTCCCTGCCCATGTGGTTTGCCTCCTACTCATTTTTTTAATACCCAGTTAAAGCTAACCAAATGAAGTCAAACTAAGCTACTAAATCAAGCCAAGTCGAATTAAGCTAAGCTAAGCCAAATGGGTCACGGTGGGTGGTAGGGGTAATTAGTTTTAATTGGATAGGTATATATTATAAATAGTTTTCAAATGGATAGGAAAGGGTAACTATTTTAAGCTCAATGAATATTTTGAATAAATTGCTCATTTTTATTTACTAGTCTTTAGGTACTTGAGGGATGCGGAAGATCGTTTCCTTAGGACTACACTCATTGTTATAGTTCCAGCAAATTATTAGAATTTAGTAGGTTTGAATTATAAGAGGAAAAAAAGGACTCGTATAACCTAAAAGCAATGGAAAGAAGTTTTAAATATATTAGGAAAAAAATTAAATACCTACCCCTAGATATTAAATGGGTCATGGTGGGAGGTAGGGGTAATTAGTTTTAATTAGGTAGGTATATATTGTAAATAGTTTTCAAATGGATAGGAAAGGTTAATTATTTTAAGCTCAATGGTATTTTGCATAAATTGCTCTTTAAGTTACTGGGTTCTAAATAAATTTTTGTATATAATTAATGAATTTTAAAAGATAAATACATGATTTGAACAAAAGTTATTGGGTTCGGGTAAACCCATAACCGGGTAAATTCCTCTGTGGCACATTCTATTTTTCGAGATTCAGAAAGTGTGAAGTTTGACCAATATTTTAGTATGTATTTTATTATACTACTTTCTCTGCACGTGCGTTGCACGTGTATATCTGAGTCATGTAGTACACGATTTTGTAAAATATTATCAATATTAATAAAAAAATATTTGAGTAAATAATTATATATGACAAGATAAAGTATATATATGAATGATCAATATAAATTATCATATAGTAGTAATAATTGGATCATCTTAACCTACAAAGATAAACAATCAACATCTAATTAGATACATGTGATTTTCAGTAAAATCATCCTATAAAGTATAATAATTATATGATATCGCTATATTTTAAAATTAAAAACTGCATGAATTACATTATCTTATTTATATAGTACAAAAAGTTAATATTTTTTCATGAAAACTTACGTAATTTTAGCTTACCTTTTTTTTAAAAAACTGTTCTCCTACTTCATCCTTCTCCAAAGTAATTTCATTGTTACTAACATGAAAATTACATATGAAAACTATGAGATTAAATTAGTGACAACTATAAAGCAATTGTGTTAAAATAATCCATAAATTTCTATAAAGAATTACCACAAGATAGTGTCCTCACTAAAATTTTCGCCTCTTCGAAGGATAACCCATTTGAATTTTTTTAATTGGGAAGGTCATTGTCAAATTTCTTTATAATGGTATTATTAGTAAAAGTCATTTCAACTTTTCTGTGCACTGGGGAGTGGTGAGGATTAACATGACTTAATTGACTATTAATAATGTTATAACTTTTATTTGATTTTAAAAAATCCTTACGTTATTTCCGATAAGTTAACTTATCGGAGAATGTAAACAATAAAAATTCCATTAAGTTGGCATGTTAATTAGTCTTATGGAAAGGTGTATGTAGGAGGTTATTTCTTGGTTCATATTGACTATGTCGCTATCAAACCATATGTCAATCTTGACGTGCATGGTAGAGTGAATTTTTTTTTAATGGTAGTCATTGTATTTGTGGTTCCTTTAATCTAGGAAAGCTAAAGAAAGGAAAAATTTCAAGATCCCGAAGTTCTCTATTTCTTTGTTTTTGAGACACACAATTGGCTATAGTGACAAAAGTAGCTTAAGCTAGCCTGGCCTTGAGAGTTGAGGGTAGTTGTTGGCTCGTCCATTATTAGGTCAAGTAAGGTTGTTAGAGCCTTCTTTTCTTTTATGTATACGCGCGTATTGAAATCTCATTATTCTTAATTTTCAAGTGCGCGCACGCGCACACACACACATATGTGTGTGTGTGTATATATATATATATATATATATATATGTGTGTGTGTGTGTGTGTGTATGTTCGTTGGCTCGATCTTCTATTGGGCTACATTTTGGTCATGAGTTGATTCATTTCAACTATTGAGTTCGATATATTCTTAAATATAAATGAAGATTTCAGACAAAGAGTCACACATTTATATATATCTTCAATTATTTTCTTTTATTTTTGATACCCGTGCAAAACAATTATGTCTTAAATTTTTAATACATGGGCCTTCTTATACACGCGAAAAATGTATATGTTCATGACGTTATAATAGAAATATGTTAAAACAAATGGTCTCTTTAGCATTAATCATGTAACTAATGTATTTTTTTGATTAATATAATAATTTTTTATAAAATTACTAATTAGGTATTTCAAATGTTAATTTTTTCTAAGGAAGACTATGTTATTAATAAAGATATTATTTTTGATTATATATCATTCAGGGAGTCGCATCACATGGAAGACTAAGTATTAAAATAAAATAAACTTAGTAAAACTTACAAAGAATCATGAAACATATAAAAATGATAGAATCTTCGGATAAACATTTAAATGATACTCACAAGTAATTTTAATGAGATTTGAGAAAAGCAAGTCCATAAAGATAGAGATAATACCGCCAAAAGGCAAAGACTTTAGCATCATAAGTTAGACCAGATTGAGAATATATAGTAGAAGAAAATATCGCCAAAAGGCAACAACAACAACACCCCAGTATAATCCCACTAGTGGAGTCTGGAGAGGGTAGTGTGTACGCAGACCTTACCCATACCATGAGGTAGAGAGGCTATTTCCAATAAACCTTCGGCATCCTTCCCTCCAAGAACTCCCCACCTTGCTCTTGGGGTGACTCGAACTCACAACCTCTTGGTTGGAAGTGGAGGTTGCTTACCATCTGAGCAACCCCTCTTGTAAAAAGGCAAAGACTTGAATTATCATGGCCAGGGGATGAATTAGTTAAATCTATACCAGAATAATCATTTCTATGAGAAGTTGGCAAAAAGAACATTTATTTGATTTCTCTGTTTGTCGATGATATTCTATTGGAGCATTAACTCTAAAGGTTACATATGGTTAAAGACTATTATTGAATGGAAAGGTTAGTTATACAATTGGAAGAACACAACTATTCTATAGGTTAGTTATACAATTGAAAGGACACAACTATTCTAAGTTAGAACAGTACTTCAAATTAGTTTTATTCTTTTCATTTGAATATTATTATTAATTAATACTTAAAATGAGTAAAAAAGTCCATTTTATGGGTATTTTTGTAATTTAACTTTAGCCTTAAAGGCTTCCCACTTTTAATATAGTATACAAGTATAAATATTGACATGAGAAAAATTACAACTTATAGTATTTTTGTATAGTTTTAAATATTTATATTTTGATTTTAAAATATCAAGTTGAACTAATCTAATTTAACTTCAAAGATGAGTTAAAATGAATGTTCATAACCAAAATGTTCATATAAATTGAAACCGATGGGGTACTTAATAATAAGGGGAAAAAACAGAAATGAATTAGAAGAAGGCTGTGTGATTCTTGAAAATAAATAGGCTGGAAATATGAGACGAATAAGTTAAACTTGACAAAGACACTACTTGAAAACGAGTGAACAGTGAAGATCAATATACAAGGATCAAATGGTCAATGCACTGATATATATAATGAGAATCGCCACTTGACTACACATAAAAACCAGAGTCCGTGACACTAGAGTTTTGCCAGAAAGTAAATCCAATGAACTTTCACGGATTCCCAGTAGCTACTCTATATGACCAGAGACTGAATTCAGTAGAATTTAACTTTTATATCTTTAGCATTGAACCCAGTCTATTTTAAAATTATACGGTCATAAATATTATTTATTATAATTTTAGTAAATTTTTATACAAATTTATATTCGTGTAAAAAATTATGGTTCACAAGAACACGATACGGGCATGCTGGATCCGCCCCTGCCCCTGCCCATAAACCCATACCCAATCATACACACACATTGTTACTATATAAATCCTTTATGTCATGTTGTTTCTCTACATACACTCACAGAAAGAAAGAAAGAAAGAGAAATATGGACATGGAGCATTACTTGGCCAAAAAACCTGTGGCATTGGCTTTGGTTGCCATTTTGTTGAGCAGTTTTAGCATAGAAGTGTCGAGAGCACAGGGAATATGTAACATATCAGGAGAAGGTTTAATGTCATGTAAACCATCAGTAACACCCCCGAACCCGTCGGCGCCCACAGCCAAGTGCTGCAGCGCGCTGGCACATGCAGACTGGGGATGCCTTTGCTCTTATATGAATTCTCACTGGTTGCCTTCTTTAGGAGTTGATCCAACACTTGCAATGCAACTCCCTCAGAAATGCAAACTCCCTAATCCTCCCCATTGCTAAAGCACTAATTAAAATTTAACTCTTCCATTTCCATAGTAACTTGAAATTAAGTGTTGGTCATTCAATTAATCGGGCCTAGCTATATTTGTAAGTTGAAATTACCATGTTGTGTATTTTGAGCTTTGTTTATCTTGGTTTTTGGTTTCTAGCTAAGGCCAATGATTCTTCATTATGGTTGTATTTGGAGAAAATTGTTTGCTGATTGTTTATTTTGGCTTGCATGGTTTATTAGTTTGGTATTTTAGCTCGTTTATATGCCGTTTATTGCTTTAGCTTCATTTCTATTTTTCCACCAAAATGAGGAGAATTATTAGTGAAAGAAAACATGAAAAATCAAAACAGCGAGAGTACTGTTTAAAGTGTGCCCAGTTGGGTATCTTTGTCTGATCTTTCACTAAAATCCCAATTAAAAATTGAGCCACATAATATATATATATATATATATATATATATATATATATATATATATATATATATATATATATATATTATCCGCTATCTGGTCAGTGGTCACACTGGAGGCTGGATCAAAGTACCTTCTCCAAGCCAGAACATTTTTTTGAATATATCATTGTATAGTGTTTTGGGTTGCCAAATAGGCACTCAAACAGATGCGTATTTAAAATTTAAAATTTAAGAGTTCATGCAGTAACCTCAAGTTAATATACGATAATAATTGAATTTATAGTTTAATATTTATAGGTATTTAATAAAGTTTTTAATACATATCGAAAGTATGAATAAAAACTATTGAGTTTACGTGAATCATAAGTACTGTCCGTCTCAGCACCCGAAGGCCTTGATAAATAACAGATAGGGTGATTTTACCAGGCATCCAAGAAAGTATCTTCATAAGGCTTAAGCATGTTCTGCTGAAAAAAGAAAACACAAAAATACAGAAGCCTAAGACATAACCATCGGACAACTGGGAAAAAGACAATACAACTGCTCCTTAAAGAGAAGAAACATGGAATTCTATTACTTTTTGATATTCCAAGCGTGGGATGACCGAGGCCCGGTTGCAATTCCCTCATAGTATTGGCTGTCAAGCTTTCCCTTGTTCCATTGTATGACAAAGTCAGAGAATAAATTGCGTGCAGTCTCAGACGAAAGATCTGAGAAGAACAAATTCTTCTTATCTTTCAGCCAAGAAGCAAATTCATTGTTCTTAGAGAAATAATCATCTTTTGATAACTCTTCAAACTTGTTTTTCTGAGAAAGAAGGTAAAGCAAAATAATTAAAAATCAAAGATGGAGGAATAAAGCCTGAGTCAAAATGGATGTCCTACTTATTTTCATAAAGGAAGTCATGAGAAAGAACAGAGGCGAAAACAGTTACTGCTACTGCTACAGTCTAACAATTTTTCAAGTATTAAAGAGCTATTTTCATAAAGGAAGTCATGAGAAAGAACAGAGGCGAAAACAGTTACTGCTACTGCTACAGTCTAACAATTTTTCAAGTATTAAAGAGCTCTGATAGTGTGGACGCCATTAACAATTCACCACACAGAAATTATTGCCCTTTTTGAATCTGACAGGTTCTCTTCAAAAGAATGATTCCTCCATATATGAATACCTTGGTTTATTTCACAAATATTTTATATCAGCAATCAAGACAGCAATAGTCCAACCAAGATTTCAGATATCACAACTGAAGAAAATGGAACTCCAGTATTTTTCCAAGTTTACAGACTTATTTCTAAGCATCAGCCAGCCACATATGTAATGAAGACTCTCTACAAGAATTAACATAGATAGCTGAAAGGTCATACCACAAGAAAGCTATATCTAACTATCAGTTCCAGCCAAAACAGAAAAAGACGAGCAACCTATTATATTCAACAGATTCAACACCAACTTAAACCAATGCTACCTACATACAGCAACAAATTAGTGCGAAGGATAATAACTACGCGAGCAGATAACAATTTTCCTTCCACGAGATATGATACAGAGTAAAATGATAAGCTTGAGAATGTTATTTTGAAGCAAAAGAAATGTAGGTATTAAACAAGAAGCACTCACCGATTTATCCTTATGTTTGTGGCTCTTGGTTTTGTGCTTTTCCCCTGACTTCTTCTCTGAAGCAATATCAGTGAGTCAGCGTGTCTAACATAACTTCTAGCACCAAACCAGTAACATACAGGGGAACCATTTAATTTAAGTGCACACATCTCCCTATGTATAACATACAATATTTAAAATATCAGAAACGACCACTTGCTATAATAATCATACAAAATAACTATAGTGGTATATGTAATGATCCACAGGATCAAAACTGTAGTAGTGAGTAATTTCTAATGAATAAATTCCCAGTTCATCAAAAAAAAAAAACAATAGTGGTATAAATCTATAAAGCTACCAACAAGATGTCACCATGAGTCACACAAAATAATGGAGTGAAACCTAATAATATCAAGAACAAAGGTTAGTAACATGAAGTAGAACCAGCGATCCAGTCTTTGATCCTTTGTTTTCATTGTAAAAGATTGCCAAATCTAACAGATCATCACTGACAAGTCACAACTCTATCTCTAAGACTATTAGTTACTCCATCACTATATAAAGAGTTGAAAGAACCCAAGGGAACCCTAATTCTATTTGAACAAAATGTGCACAGCAATCGAAGACCTTTTCAGTTATTAGAATAAGATATCCTAGCTTTGACTCACATCTGTACATGGATTACACTCTAAGATCTTGGAGTTCAGTAAATAACACCATTGTAAATGGAAGATCTGAACAAAGAACTCCATTTCAAAGAAGAAGGCTTAGCCACTAGCAAGCACCCATCATTTCCAAAGGCAAATGGTGTTCTAACTATTTGCACATACGTACCCATCATTTTTCTTCTTTTTCTTTTTTATATGTGTTTGTGTGCAGCCCTAATTTATAGTTTAGTTGCTTAATAAATGGCAGATCACATAACCTACACATAACTATCAATTGAATTGGAAAACAAAGCAAAAGGATTGCTGAGCGGCATAATACTTGCTTTCCCTTTTCAAACTCATTATACTAATCAGTGCAGCAAACCCTAACAGCAACAACATCAAATTCTAAATCGCAAACGTTTTACGGAACTAAACGAACCCTTCTGAGGCCCAAGTAAAGAACAAAATCCCTAAATTTTCATAATAAAATCAGTAAATTCTCAGCTTAATACTGAACAGAACTCATATACAAAATTTAAAACAAAAACAAAAATTGTGCAAGTACCTTCACTAGAATGACATTTGGATTTATGGGATTTGTGCTTCTCCTTCTTGGATTTGTCCTTTTCTTTCCTTCGCTCTTCATCCCCTTTGATATTCTGGCGTTTGCTTTTCACTTCATCTGTTTAAGCAGACACAAAGACGTATAAGCCCATATATATTCAAAAATTATCTCTTTGCAGATTTTGGAAGACACAAGAAAGGAAAAAACCTCGTGGAGAAGAAGGCGAATTTCTCTTATGCTTCCTCTTCTCCTCCGTCGTCTTCTTATCGCTCCCCATTTACTCGCACCTCTGATTCTATTTCGCAGAAAAAATATTCTTGAAATTGTTGTCTTCCTTTTATTTATTTTACTAGTTATGATAGCCGCAGCACGGGCCCAATAATACCGTTCTAAAAGTTTGAGTGTAGTTTTTTTTAGTTATAAAAAAATTAGATTATTTGCACTGTATATTCTTTTAGCCATTATTTAAGTTCTGATCCTATCAATCCAAATGGTCTAAATTTGTCTCTTTGAAAATGCCTCTAAATAACTCTTATGTTAGTCTATCTCCAAATGGTATAAAAGATATTACGAAGCCACTTAAGATCAGTAAATGAGAAAACGTATAACAATTTGTTAGTCACAACTCACAACCATTACCTAAAAGCTAATTGTTGTATACTAACGTTGTGTGAAATTTGAATCCTAGAGTCACTTTGTGCAAACTTATAAATTATTATTATTATGTTAGATTTATTTATCCAACTAATTTTATGAAGTCTCGTATTAAAGTGAAACCGCATCGTATGCTACTCAATTAGTTATTCTCA
The DNA here is from genome assembly GCF_000390325.3 of Nicotiana tomentosiformis. Lineage (NCBI taxonomy): Eukaryota > Viridiplantae > Streptophyta > Magnoliopsida > Solanales > Solanaceae > Nicotiana > Nicotiana tomentosiformis. The sequence continues at coordinate 149,020,363 of NC_090814.1, read as the reverse complement.
ATTCCGTACCAGAAAATGAAAATGATCGAGCGATACCCGAAAATCAAGGTATTTTCCGCACAATAAAATCTTGCAACTCATAGAGATAAAGTTTTCTTTTTCTCATTATTTTGATAAGCTAATCATTCAAACAACTATGAAAATGGTTACAATTAACATTTAATGTTTGTAGTCCTCACTGTAAGTACGATGTTCTACTTCACATGTAAAATATTTTGTCATACTATTATTCTTTCAACTAAAGTTGCTATTTTTTTATTTTTCATTTTTCTTTTTTGGTTTATCTATGTTTTTGCACTTTTTCGAGCTTTTAATTAGCATATATATTATAGATTTTTGAGCTGTAGTGAACTTCTGAAATCTCATTAGCTGAACATATTAATGTATAAAAAATTATTTCCAACTAAAATGAGGCCCTAAGAAATCAACGGTAGATAAAAAATTTAATCAATAAGAACATAAATACAATTGAAAAACTATATCCGATACTTAAAATGGGACGGAGGGCTTATTATACATGCACATATATATGTTGGTTTATTATGTATATTACCTATGTTTTTCAATTCCACTTGAGATAGAAACATGGGACATGGCATTGATTATAAAGAAGATTTTATAAATTTTTACCTCTATCTTATTGATGATTAGTTTCCTCCAGAAGGGCTGTTTTCTCAATTTCATACTTTGTTATCAAATTATCTAACACTATTTTCAAAAAAACACCTCACTGGTTTTAATCGAGTAGAATAATAGTGATTAAGTGAGAGACTCTAACTTGTAGTATAACTCAAATTATGATTCTTAATAGTATAAGTTGTTTTGTATATTTTCTTTTTTATTCTCAAATTTTCCAATAAAATAGCTCAATGATTAAGTCTTATATATCTTGCCCACATCGATGCTGGCACGTATTCGCCGCAACCATGTAATAACGTTGTAATTGCAGTGAGTACTCCTTCCCTTACAAAATAATTTAATTAAGGAGCAACCTTAATTAAACTTAACCCGTTTGGATTAGCTTATTGTAAATAACTGATAATCTTGAAGTGCTGGAATTAATTTTTTAAATATCTATTTATGTGTTTGGATAGACGTGCTGAAACTGATAATAAGCACCTGATATGTTTGGTAGAAAAGTGCTGATAAACTGTTCTCTTGTTAAAAAGATAAAAATACCCTTAAATTTTTTATAAAAGATTATGAATTAAAAAGTTTCTTTGTAGAGAAAATGATAAACAACGAATATGGAATGAAGAGAAAATTTAAAAATTTATTTTGAAAAAAATATTTTGTAAATTAAAAAATATTATTAAGGATAAATTAGTAAAAGTCTTGGTCAAACTAAAAGTGCTTATAAGCTGAAAAATCATAAGTTGGGGGTGACCAACTTATAGCTTATGGCCGATTTTAACTTATAAACACTTGGCTTATAAGCACTTTGTATGTTTACCAAACGCGTAGAAACCCAATGACCCCCTCTCCCCCCTCCCTCCCCCCCCCCCCCCCCCGATCCACCGCCTTTAATCCCCACCCAAATTCCGACAACATCTCTTATCCCAAATCAAAAATCTTTTACACCCCAACCCACAAACATTAGTGAAATTTCTTTTCCTAATCAAAATTTTCCCAAAACCTGGACCCATACTACTGCTAATAAAGCTGCTAGCTATCAAAGTAAAAGCAATGGCGACAATTCTTACGTAGGTGCCATAGGAATCAAAACCCCACAACCAAGGAGCAGAATCCGACTCCCTCTCAAATCTTACGAGCTGATTAACGGTAAACCAATGGTAAGTTTCACTAAGGAGGAAAATGATATTTTGGCTCAGTCATGCAAATGGACTATAGTCGGTAAGTTTTTTAAGATCCGTCCCTCGATTGACATTATTAAGAAGGAATTCGCGAAAGTGTTTCCTGGGAAAGGATGCATAACCGTTGGAGCTTATGACATGAAACATGTATTTATTGATTTTGATAACTTAGATGATCACAATGCAGTAGCTACTAGAAGTTTTGTGAATTTTGGGTGGAGATTTTGTGATGAGTCTTGAGAAGTGGACCACAAAATTTAAATCGGAACCTAATACCACCAGAATTCCGGTATGGATCACACTTCCTGATCTCCCATGGAATTTCGATGAGTGGGACGCAATATGTCGTATAGTTGATCCTATAGATTTTCCTTTGATTTTGGACAAGGCAACGACCACCAAAACAAGACCCACTACTGCAAAGCTTAGAATTGGAATTGACCTTGCAAAGCCAATTTTAAATGAGGTCATTGTCGAGATCAGGAACCATGAAGGCAATATAGAAGAGTTTATTCAGAAAGTTGAATATGAATCACTACATGCATTTTGCAATCATTGTATGAGGCAAGGACATTCAAACAGAATGTGTAGAATTTTACATCGAGAATTGAGAGTTCAGAATGACAGCGAGGTTAATGAGCAAACCAAAAGGAATGATACTAATCAAAATAAAAAATGTGAGAGCAGTTAGGAGAAATGAGCAAAGAAGAGAACAGGGCAGGCCTCAGAATGCTGGACAGACCAATGGCAATTCTAACGCTGCTGTAAAACCCACGGGTAAGAGACCAGCTAACAACAACAGTGCTACCAATATTGACAAAGGAGCTGAAGATGGTTGACATACTGTGAATAAAAAAATAATAGAAACAATGATAACAACAATCATGTTGCTATGATAACTCAAAAAGGGAATGATACTAACACCGCCAACATGATCAATGAGGGACAAAGTACTGTGATTGTCACCCACAACAACAGTGAAGGTGAAGTGAATATGGAAGTGATCCTAGCTGCTACTTCTTTGATCCCTCAAGCTCAGGCCAAACACACAATAAGGGACAAATACAACAGTAACAAAGACAATAAGAAAAAGTCAAAATTACTTACTATCAACAAGTCTGGTAAAAAGACGTATCAAGGAAAGGATGCTGAGTACCCAGAGATTGTGAGTTTGTCGATAATGAAAAGGATATCATGAATATTTCACTAGTGAATATGACTAGAGGAAACAAAGAATATGAACAAGAAAAGGAGAAAGTTTAAAGAAAAAGTGACCATACCAGGTGATGTTGTTCTGACAAGTGACATGGATCAGGAAAATCATAGCTTGGTGTATAGATCACTCTTTGGCCTTGACCCCAAACTTGTTGAGAAATATGCTAGCTGGAAGGATAGAAAAATGGGGCTTGAATATCAACTGCTAGATGAGCCACCAAGAATCATTGATCCAGGAGAAAATAGCCAGATGTCCTTGAGTGGGGAAGCAAATGCTATCAGTGATCCCCAAGACCATGATATGATTATGGAAATACAATATGAAGATAAGAAAAACTCTTTATCTGATGATGATCATATGGCAGGGAGGTATCAAAGTGTCGAATGCAATCCTGTGATTACCTCCCAAGTCCACCAAAATATTATTCAATTCAACAATCTTTCTCCAAGAGGACTTGGTGATCAACTAGGTGAGATCAATTGGGCTCCTAACAGTAGGAATTCAGAAGAAATTTTAAAGGCTAAGGGGGAACAAAACTCAAATGTTTCAAATGATTAGTTATGTATCATGGAACATTAGGGACATATGGTCCCAAGGTGCTGCGGAAAGGCTCAAAATCATTAAAAACTAGTCCAACCTTCCTTTTATTTTCTTGCAGGAACCCATGGTGAGAGCAAGGAAGATTGAAAAGTATAAAAGGATGCTTGGATACCAAGAATATTTTCACAATTATTCCAAAAAGATATGGATTTTTTGGTCTGCTGATTACAAAATCAATGTCCTGGATGATAAAGAACAACAAGTTTTACTCCAAATTTCTCAAATTCGTGGGAATATTTCATTTCACATTACCATTGTGTATTCCAAGTGCGATGAAAATCAAAAAAATGTTCTAAGGGATGAACTCAGAAACACGTCCAATAACATTAACGACCCTCAGAGAGTGGTTGGTGATTTTAATGTAGCTATTAGCTCGGAGGAGAAGCTCGGTGGCTTACCCTATAGAATTCAAGAAGGAATTAATTTCCTCTCTTGTCTGAATGATTGCAATTTACAAGATGGTGGATTTCATGGAACTGTTTTCACTTGGAGTGATAATAGAGACCCTCCCAACACAATTTGGAAGAGATTAGACAAATTAACATACAATGTTGAATGATTTGATCTTTTTGGGGAGACTAAAGTTACACATATCTCTAGGATATGCTCTGATCATGCCCCGTTGCTGATAGAATGTGGGAAGTATGATCCTACTCATACTAAATATTTCAAAATTTTGAATATATGGGTGGACCATGATGAATACTTGAATGTTATCCAACAATCATGGGTTGAAGAGGTTCATGGGAATCCTCTTTATATCCTCCACCAAAAGACTAAAATAGTATGCAGTGCTCTGAGCAGATGGTTAAAGACTACTTTTGGTGATATTTATGAAGAACCAAAGAAGCTGGAAAAGCTCATTAAGGAACTTGAAGAGGTATCTATTACCAATAATACTCAAGATATCAGGACCAAGTTGGCTAGAACTAAAGCTGAATTCACCAGTTTCTTGATTCTTCAGGAGAAAGTTCTAAGGCAAAAATCTAGGGTCAAATGGTTAGATGAAGGGGATGCCAACACAGCTTACTTCCATGGAGTTTTTAAGGATAGAAGAAGAAAGCTTTTTATCCTCAAAATAAAAAATGAGGAAGGAGAATGGATAGAGGGCTCCAATGATGTAGCAAGTGCAGCTGTCCAGTTCTTTCAAAAGATGTTTCAAGCTGATATTGTTGTAGAAGACTCTCAAATTCTAAATGTAGTGAAGAAGGTGGTTACTGAAGCTCTTGACAGCTATGCCTTCCCTCTAGGAGGTTAAAGATTGTGTATTCTCGATTGATCCTGACAGTGCACCGGGCCCTAATGGCTTGAGTGATAAATTCTATCAAAGTGCATGTGAAGTAATTTCTTATGATATACATAAGGCAGTGGGTGCATTCTTTAACGGTGCCACTCTACCTAGGTTTTTCTCCCACGCTTGCCTGATAATGCTTCCTAAAGTAGACTCTCCACAAAGTTTCTCAGATATCAGACCAATCAGTCTCTGTAATGTATCTAGTAAGATAATTGCAAAGATCATAAATACTAGACTCGGCCTCATTTTGCCCAAGATTATTTCTCTTAATCAAAGTAGTTTTATCAAGGGAAGGTCGATAAATGAGAATATCTTACTGACCCAAGAGATTGTTAATAACATTTGCAAGCCTAAAAAAGGTCTAAATCTTGTCATTAAGCTTGACATGGCTAATGCTTATGACAAAGTGTCCTGGCCTTTCTTATGTTTCATGCTCAGACAACTTGGTTTTGCTGAAGTATGGATAGACATGATCTACAGATTCATATCCAACTACTAGTACTCTCTTATTGTCAATGGTAGCAGGCATGGATTCTTCAAGTCTAAAAGAGGACTCAGACAAGGAGATCCTCTTTCACCCTCACTTTTTATTCACTGTGCGGAGCTGCTTTCCCTAATGCTCAATGGACTCCATAACAACAACATATTCAAAGGGTATTATATGGTTCATAATGGACCACATATTTCTCATCTTTCATTTGCTGATGACACAATTATTTTCTGTAGTGGTATTAAGCAAACTCTGAAACTGGTGCTAGCGACTTTAGAATCATATGAGAAGATTAGTGGTCAAATGATCAACAAATACAAAAGTTATTATACAATGGCACCTAAGACTGCTATAAGCATTATTACTAGAGTTGGCAGAATTCTTGGTAAGAGACATGGTAATTTTTCTATGAAGTACCTAGGGTGTCCTATATATATACTGGGAGGAAAACTCTTGCCACATTCTCAGATATGGTGAGCAAGGCCATTAACAAAATCAAAGGATGTCATTTGAAATTCTTATCAATATGTGGAAGGGTAGTTCTCATCAAGCATGTTCTCCTGGGTCTCAATATTTATACTCTTGCTTCGGTGCATCCTCCCAAAGGATCCTTTGAACTGATAGAGACATATTTGGCCAGATATTTTTGGTCAGGGCATGCAAATAGGGAGAAACACCATTGAGTGGCATGGAAGACTTTGTATTTTACTTTTGAGGAAGGAGGAACATGATTCATGAAATTAGAAGACATTTACAATGCCTTCAATTCCAAGCAGTGGTGGAAATTCAGAATCACCCAATCCCTTTGGGCTCAATTTATGAAAGCAAAGTACTGTAATGCTAGCAATCCAGTTTGTACAAACTGGATGAAAAGAAATTCCTATAGTTGGAAAGTTATGTATTCAATCAAAATTAAAGTGGAGCAAAACATACTTTGGAAAACTGAAAAAAGGCAATATCAGCTTCTGGTTTGACAATTGGATGGACAAGGGTCCTCTTTTTGAAACTCAATCTGAAAATCCCATATTGAGTAATATAAAGATCAATGAAGTACTTAAGGATGGCCAATGGTATTGGTCAGTTCTTCGGTACCAACCCCTGACCACATAAAAACTTACCTATCTTCTTTGTCTTCCTTGCAGGTTCTCATCAACCAACAAAAGGAGGATTCAACAATCTGGACTAGCAATAATAATGACAAATTTACTATATCAAGTGTATGAAATCTGTTAAGGCAAATAAAGAGAGTTTCTAGCTATGACGCTAATATTTGGCAGATATGTGTTCCTTTCAAAATGTCCTTTATGTCATGGAGGGCTGTTCACAACAAGGTTTCCACTGATGAGGGAATTTCTAACCTTGGGATTGTCATCGACTCTAGGTGCAGTTGTTGTACTTGTTTCAGTGACATCCGAGTACCTAAAATTACAGATCATTTATTCTATAGTAGTGAATATGCACAACAAGTGTGGAATTTTTTTATTGGCAGATTGGACATTGAGTATAGAAACAACAATCTGAGGACTCTCATACTCAATTGTTGGAAACGGAAGGGGGAAAATCCCATGGCTAGCTACATGCACAAAATCATGCCTCCTATCATCATTTGGGAGCTATGGAGGTCTAGGTGCAACTCTATATTTGATATGGAAAAACCATCATTTCACAGATCCAAAGAGATGATTACTTTCAACATCACTCAGCTTATCAAATCTCATTTCAAGAAGATCAACTTTGGAAACAATTGGGAAGATTTATGTAACATGTATAAAGTTCAGGTGGTGATGAACTGCTTTACTATGGTAAAATGGCTCAAACCACCACCTCTCATTGTGAAGCTGAACAATGATGGATCTGTCTAGATGGCAACTGCGGACGAGGAGGTATAGCGAGAGGGAGTGATGGTTGTCTCATAATGGCATATTCATTGCCATTGGGACAGTGCACCAGTAACACTGCAGAAACTAGTGCATTGCTCTATGGCCTTATATGGTGCATCAACTATGGCTTTAACTCAATCATAGGAGAAACTGACTCACTCAACCTTCAAAACTCAGTGATTGGAGAATATGATACACCTTGGAGAATCAATGATACAGTAGAAGAGAGAAAGTTATTGGTAAATACTCATGATATTAAAACTCGGCATTGCTATATAGAAGCAAATCGTGTTGCGGATAAATTGGCATCCCTTAGCCACAATCTGACAGATCTTTGGATATATATCACTTTGGTAGCCTACCTGGGCAGGTTAGAGGCTTGGTAAATATCGATAGACTACAACTTCCTTCATTTAGATTCAAGAAGAAAAAAAGCAAGCACCCTCACATATGAACCACCTTGAATTTACAGCTTTATAGTCACTATGTAACTATTTTTTGGTGTTAGCCTTTTAGCTTTCTAAATTTGGTTTCCAAGTTCAACTCTTGTAGTAAAAGGTCAGGCAAAGTCCCCCTTTTACAAAGATTATTCTCAAGTGGTTATAAAATCGTGACTCGATTTGAAGTTAAAAAAAAAGAGAGAGTACAAAATGAGGTTTTTGTTTTATGATCTTAAATGTGCACTAAATCAATGAGGACACGTGTGACGTGATTAATGAGGACAGTAAGAAGAAAGTAAGCAGGTTGGGTTGGAAAGTTGGTCTGGCTTGATGATTGCATATCAGCAAAAGGGTAAATTAGTCCGTACAACAAAAATTTTATGAAGGAGCTACAGTAATCTAGTTTTTAAGCCAATAGAATTGCTCAGTTTTGTTACAATTACAAGAATATACTCGTGGGCCCAGATTTTAAGCAAATTGCTCAAGCAGACGTGTTGACCTGAAGCTCCTCAAACTCCCTCTTATTAATAGTAGGAACTAGTTAGTAAATTTATACTAATTGATATTGGTAAGCTTAAATGAGATAGAATATATTAAATATTTCTGCATATGCATCTGAGAATTAATTTTATATATTTGATTACATCACACACACATATTACTTTACTATATTATAGAAGAGCCAAGATTTCGATCTGGCTGCTTCTCGTCATTTGAACAAAAGCTTAGGGTAATTTTGACATTTCTGCATCATTTATACGTATTTTATTTTACGAGTCTTATAACTGTTTACGCCAACCTACGTGTAAATTGAATGTTGCTACAGGTGTAACATTAGCATTTTCCTTTGTTTCTCTGAACTGTCAAAGAATGTTTCTTCAGCGTCTACAATTTCGACAGTCTTTCTCTGTGCTCTTGTTCTCATGTTTGTTTGTGTTCTTGTTGGGTCTTCTACCTACTGGTATGTTCCTCTTTCAATTAATTTCGCATTTCCTTCATCTGTTTTTCCTTTCTGCGCTTCTTTCGGGTTCTCCTCTTTCTAATTTCGCAATTCAATGGCTATTGTGGGTTAAATCTGTGAGTGTGATTAAAAGCAAGTAGAGACAAAGAAATAGATAATGGTAGTAATTTTATTTTTTTAGACTTTTTTTGAAGATTCTCTTCGAATCAGGTTAGATTGGAGTTCTTCTTCTTCGCTGCTCTTTTCTGATTTTTCCTCGGATCTTTTTTTCTTCATCTTTTTTCTTCCGCTCCTCTTCTTTGTCTTTTTTTCTTTCAATACTTTTTTTGGTTCTCTTCATACTTCTTAATTTTGCAATTTCATTGTTGTTCTGTGCTGAATGGGTATGACTCGAGTAGATAACTGTGTAGACAACGGAATTTTAACGGATCAAGCTAAATCCTAAATTCAAGATATTACGAGAGGACTCCTCCAATTCTAGGAGTCTATTAAGGTTACTTGGAGACTACTGTACACAAACCCTAATTTTGAGGCTACTCTATCCTAACCCTAGGTTATTCCTATAAACAAATACCCTTTGAAAAGGGGTCTCAAATTGAGGTCGTCTCAAAAATCCCATAAATTCTCGGGATATTTACAAAGGGATCAAGACATAAAATAATGTCGTGATCAATAGATATTTTTCTTGATAATCAAATACTTCAAGAAGCATATTCATACAATGATCAACTTTCATGGAGATCAAATAATCTAGAGAGATTTGTATCATCCTACGTTCGAGAATACGCTGATCCAGCCCTCGAATTACGGATAAATCGAAGAGAAGAATCAAGGGATAAACAGAATTGTACCTGTATCATTTATCAATAAAATTATGTTTCTTCATATTTATATTGTGGTTGCAATTTATTTTTGTATCACAAATAATTTGTTAAACCTAGTTAATGATAATATCCCTATTTATAACTAGTCAACCCAAATAAAATCGGACAGTATTGGTGGATGATTAAATGCTGTGTACATTCAATGTTTCAAGATCATTAATGATAGAAGAATTTCAAGCAATAAATAATACTCCCTCCGTTTCAATTTATGTGAACTCATTTGATTTGGCACGAAGTTTAAGAAAAGAGAGAAGACTTTTGAACTTGTGGTATAAAATGAAACACATATATTTTATGTGGCTATAAATCATTACATAAAGGTAAATTGTTTCCAAATAGGGAAAGATGTCATTCTTTTTGGCACGGACTAAAAAGGAAATAGGTTCACATAAATTAAAACGGAGGGAGTAATAAATGACATTAACGTAAATAAGGAGAATGATTTACCCAAATTGACACGCCCAGTGGGACCAGTTCTGCCCTTCATCTCTTCCTCCTGCAAGTTGGAAATTATAAGTTTCAAAATCAAACTAATGTGATGGCCTTCAAAAAGATCAACAATCATTCAAGTAAAGACGTTACCGCAACCACATATTTCACCCCTTGACACCCCCTTGGAGAAGAAGAAAATCAAATCTCCAACAATGGGGGCAATCTCTGGGGATAGGTTCTTTTGTCCTCTATCCCAGTGGTTCCTTGCCAAAGCCGCAAGCTAAAGGAGGAGATACCCAAATAGTCTTGCCATGAATGTGAAATTGTAAAGTGAAGGCATCAACTAATTCTTCACCAAAACTACTCTCGCTAAAACTATAAAGCCACAAGAAAGCTGGCGATGGTAATTTCAAGGAGGCCAAGTAACCTATCAAAGGGGTTGCTATGCTTTATTCTTTAAAAATAGGCTATGCTTGCGACAAGTAACAAGCATGGTCTCACTTTGCTTATTATATTTTGGTGAATTAAATAAAGGATTCCATGATGTCATAGATGCTGCTCAATTTAAGACTCGATAATCTTTCTGAAATTGGGCCAATAAGCATGTTTATTAGGCATAATTACGAGATGAAATTTCTGCAAGAGCTTCTTTAAAGACTGGATCCATCTCAAGTTACAGTTCGACACAACTTTGTATGATCAAGTACTCTTTTGAGAAGATACAAAAAATGAATTTCTCACATGAGTAAGCAAGTCTCGTCTGTATGTTTCATCAAGTCTACAAGCCGACAAGTCTTGAAGTAGGGGGCATTTGTAGACAACGAAATTTTAACGGATCAAGGTAAATCCTAAATTCAAGATACTACAAGCGGACTCTTGCAATTCTAGAAGTCTATTAGGGTTGCTTGGATGCTACTCTACAAAAACCTTAATTTGGAGGCTACTCTATCATAACCCTAGGTTACTCCTATAAAAAGGGTTACATATTTCCTTTGAAAATGGGTCTCAAATTGAGGTCGCCTCAAACATCCCATAAATTCTCGGGATATTCACAAAGGGATCAAGGCATAAAATAACGTCGTGATCAATAGACGTTGTTCTTGATAATCAAATACTTCAAGAAGCATATCCATACAATGATCGGCTTTCGTGGAGATCAAATAATTCAGAAAGGTCCGTATCATCCTACATTCGAGAATACACTGATCCATCCCTCGAATTACGGATAACAAATCGAAGAGAAGAATCAAGGATAAATAGAATTGTACCCGCATCGTTTATCAATAAAATTATGTTTCTTCATATTTATATTGTGGTTGTAATTTATTTTTGTATCACAAATAATTTGCAAACAAACTGTAAAGAAACATATCTATTTCCATAATAAAATTCAAAATTTTTTAAATTCTGACAAGCTGGTTTGCATCGAACTAACCTTGAGATGATGCTCTATGACTTTTTCTTTTGTTTTGCTCTAAAGCGAGCTTTAAACAGTGAGTTTTCTTCTTTTAAGTAGGAAAAAAGGCATCCACTCTCTCTATGTATTTAAATTCCCTTTTAATTTTTTGTTTAAACATGGAGGGATGGGGAGTAAGGCAAATATGCTTCTGCGAAGTTATTGTCATTTAATCCAGTTGCCTATATTTGTATTTTTCTTTGTGCCTAATCTCCATATATCTATAGAAATATGTTAACTAACATAAGGTGTTTAATTGGATCACAGTATCACCCTAATAAGTCTTTTGGCTTCTGGTATCATCTCTTGTGATTCACAATACACTATTGCACCTTAAGATATAATTTTTGAAGCCAGTGTTGTCAAAATCGCTTAAAGTGAGCTTATGCCCTAAAGCTCGGAGAAGCCCACGTTGTGCTTTTCTCCTTGCTTTTTATTGAGACATTGACAGCGGCTCTCTCTTCCCAGTAGCCCTTGCATTTCCCTCTTTGAGTTGGCCTATCAAAAAGAATGAATCGAAAGATTCATGTTTGGTTCGGGACGGGATTATGGAATTTTGGAAAGGAATGGAAAAATAATCTACTTTCATTAAGTGATTTATTAGATAATCGAAAACAAAGGATCCTGAATACTATTCGAAATTCAGAAGAACTGCGTTGAGGGGCTATTGAACAACTTCTCATACCAGATCAATCCACTAAAATGCAAATAGGGATCAGAAATGTGGTCAATATCATGAAGAATAAAGAGATACCGCCTATCCCCTAATGAAAATACATATATACAGAAGAACTCAACCATCTTGCTAATATTTAACTTTCCATCATTTGGAACATAAATTGCATTAATATTTGAGTTGTTGGAAGATTTCAAAAACCAAGGTTGAAAATATTAAAAAGGTTAACTTTTTATGCAAAACAGATCAAAAAAATACTTCTCAAAAAGGCTCGAACATTAAGTTTGCACAGTCAGTCTTTGCAAACTCAAAAACAAATGCATCAAAGTAATTTTTGTTTCTGCTTTCCATTCCCTCCAGCTGCATACTTGCATCATATATATTATCCCGTTCTTTTACTTCTGCAATTTAAACCTGCAGAAAATTAAACATCTATTTCAGTTTTTCCAATAATACTAATTAAAATTACATGTTGAAAATCCAACAACTTAGCAAAAAGGAGAATTAATCACATTGGCATCCTTGGTTTAGCTTTTCTCTTTGGAACTGATTTCTCCTCTTGTACTTGGAATAATTTGGCACTTTATGCCAGTTTACCCAAGTGGGATTTACTCAGAGACGGAAGAAATCTCCCTTGAACCTCCAAATTCAGATTTTTAAGGCGCGCAAGACCTCGAAGTTCAATGAAAGTTCTTATCAGCACAAGAATTTCCATGATTTAAGGACACACCATTGAGTGCTTGATCACGCAATGCAAATCCGAAGACCTTGAAAGACTCATTGACGACAACAGAAGCTAATAAATGTACCTCATCTTGAAACTTTAACTATAAATAAGATGAAGAAAAAAGTTAAAATCTGTAAAAGATTGATAGCATTACCTCTAAAGATTGAAACTTTTCCCCTTACTGTAGCATGCATCAAATTCTTCTATAGACAATTTACGTTTAAGATATTGATGAAAATCAGTAGTGCGGCTTCACAATTTTACAACATGCTCAAGTTACTTGTCGAATTGGCTTCATGGAAGATCGGCATGAGAAGCCAATGTTTTTCCCATGCAGATTTCATAACTATTTTGTTAGGCATAGGCATGAGCAATAAAGAGAACAGAGAAAATCAGTAGAACAGGGATTTGACTCGGCTATTTTTTCCTTTAAATACTAAAGGATGAGATTTTTCAGAATAAATAATAATATTTTCATCAGTTTCAATACTGAACGCCCATAATCAATCTCAAAATCCGGTGTCACAATTGCATGAGCATTTACTAGGGGAGAAAATAAAATACAATAACTGTCTGGAATACAAATTTGGACAGAAAAGAAAAATATAAATACTCTGAAGGAGACTCTATTGGCTGCGAATCGTCTCACAAAATGCAGCTCACCTAAGTCCCTGTATCAACCACGCCGCTGCGCCCACAAGGCCAATAATATATATGTGCCTGTACAACAAAATATGCAGCAAGTGTAGTATGAGTACGTAAATCAACGCGTACCTAGTAAGTATCCCGCCTAACCTCGAAGAAGTAGTGACGAGGGGTCGACTCAAACACTTACTATGGGCTATATTTAATATACCAATGATATAATTTAAGCATGGATCACGAAAAGTGACTGTAAGCCCAATATCATGAAATGAGTAAACAATTCTTTTGTTAATAAGAGATTTCCAAATTCCTATTTCATCATTTATCAATTTATCTCAGGGAGGCAATATCATTCTTTAAAAATTTCAAGGCAAGCAATACAAGCATGCGCAAATCATGCCGAGGTCGTACGACCCGATCTAACAAATATTTAAACAGTGCACTGCCAGAGGGTCGAATGACGCGAACCATAGATGCATCTATTTAACTTGCCGAGGTGATTGGCCCGCTCCCATGAGAGTAGTAGGAAATACCCCGCTCGCGAATCATACGTGCGACGTGGTCAAACATAAATTTAAAATTTAAAATCATATCTCTTTCTTGATTCTTTTCAAAATAAGGGAAATTCAGCTTGTAGCTTTTTAAGAAAATTACCCCGCTCGCAAAACATACATGCAACGCGGTTACATATAGATTTCTTAAGTTATTATAGTGTTCCTCAATTCTTTTAAAAAATACGAAGTTCAAATGAAAACCTTTAAGTTCCCAACTTTTCCTCAATTTCAACTCCTTTCGAAACGTTTAATAAGCTAACTTAATCTCGCTTCCTTTCAAGGCAAGCAATAAACATAAACTCAACAACAATAGCAATAAGGCATGATGTAAGCCTAAAACTACCCGGACATAGCCATAGTTAGTAGCTACGTACGGACTCTCATCACATCGTGCGTTCGTAGCCCCCACAAATAGAATCACATAATAATTTAGTTCACCTATGGGGTTAATTTCCTCTTACAAGGTTAGAAAGGAGATTTACCTTGCTCCGAAATTTCATAACCGGCTCCAAAGCCGTTCCGACAATTCAAACTGATGCCCGTCGCTCCAAAACTAGTCAAATATGACGCAACCGAATCAAAATATACTTCAATACTCATAGTTAATCATTTTATAACAATTTTCAACTCCGTTCGAAAAGTTGATAAAATCACCCTCGGCCCCACGTGCCCGAATTTCAAAAATTTTCGAAGATAAACTTTACCCATAACCCTACGAACTCAAATATATAATTTATTCTCCATTTCATGATCAAAATCCAAGAATACCAATTTTTAAGTTTCCTACCAAAACCCACAATTTCTACAAATTTTCATGTCTAAATCCTTATATAAACCATGTATTTAACTCACAATGTGCGGGAATTACTTACCTCATAATAGATGATGAAATCTCCTCTTCAAAAGCTTCAAATATTGCCCAACCGAAAAGAAATGTGGAGGAAAATGGCCAAATCCCGTATATAAAACTTCATTGCCCAGGTCCGCCCTTCTTCGCGATCGCAGAAAGACCATCGCGATCGCGAAGGCCAAAGACACACTTCCCCCAATTTCCTCTTCGCGTTCGCGTTCCTCACGACGTGTTCGCGAAGCTTTCCGCCCTCACTGCTTCGCGTTCGCATACCCAGCCTCGCGTTCGCGTAGGCCAAACATCCTCAGGCCCAGTTCTCATTTCCTTCTACGCATTCACGATTCCCCACTCGCGTTCGCGTAGGTTTCTCAAGTTCTTCACCGCGTTCGCATCTCAACCTTCGCGTTCGCGAAGGCCAAATCTAAGCAGCCTCAAAGTTCCTCTTCGCGAACGCGGGACTCCCTTCGCGTTCGCGAAGAAGGAAACCAGATACAGCAGTAGCAAGTTATTCCGTTTTGGTCCGAAACCACCCCGAAACACACCCGAGGCCCCCGGACCCCGTCCAATCATACTAACCAGTCCCATAACAGAACACAAACTTGCTCGAGACCTCAAATCACATCAAACAATATCGAAATCATGAATCGCACCCCAATTCATACTTAATGAACTTTGAAACTACAACTTCTACAATCGATGCCGAAACCTATCAAATCACGTTCGATTGTCCTCAAATTTTACACACAAGTCACATTTGACATTACAGATCTACTTCATTTTCTGAATCGGATTCTGACCCCGATATCAAAAGTCCACTTCCGGTCAAACTTCTAAAAAACCTTCAAATTTCTAGCCTAGCCAAATAACTCCAAAATGACCTACGAACCTCCGAATCCACTTCCGGATGCGCTCCCAATACCAGAATCACCATACGGAGCTATTCCCAGACTCGGAATCCCAAACGGACATCGATAACATTGAAATTCACTTCAACCCAAATTTATGAAATTCTTCCAAAATGCCAACTTTCACGATAGGCGCCGAAACGCTCCCGGGTCATCCAAAACCCCATCCGGACATACGCCCAAGTCCGAAATCATCATACGAACATGTTGAAACCCTCAAATTCCGATTTCGAGATCATTTACTCAAAAATCCAACCTTAGTCAATTCTTCCAACTTGAAGCTTCCGAAATGAGGATTTTCTTTCCAAATCAACTCTGAACTCCCTGAATCTCAATTCCGACTAGGCGTACTAGTCATAATACCTGAAGTGAAGCTGCTCATGGCCTCAAACCACCGAATGACACGCTAGGGATCAAAACGACCGGTCGGGTTGTTACATTCTCTCCCACTTAAACACACGTTCGTCCTTGAACGTGCTAAGAACTGCGCTGGAGTTGTCCAAAATCACTGTTTAGCACCTCGTGCACCTACCCGTGTTACCACAACTCAGTTGAGCACACTGGCTCGAGTGAATCTGAAGAATTCCCCTTTTGTTTAGTCAAATTTGCCTTAGAGCCCAGTTCCAACATCCGGACTTCTCTGCCAAGCCTTCTTCCAACATACGAACATCGTATCAATCACCACACGACGTACCAGAACATGACTGCACCTTTGCTGTATTCGAACCATGTACCGCAACATTCGCATAACCATAATAACATTCTCTGATCATAATAGCCGACATTCCCCGAATCTGATGTTCACCATGCCCCTCATGACATATATAAGTCTAGTCCCAACTATTGCAATACCGCCACGACAGAGAAGATGTGTAGAACTCATAGCCACCTGACGAATTATAATTTATGGAGTCTCTCCTCCCGACAAGAACCATTACTTCACTCTGGACTGGATAACAATATTTACTCTTTAATATGCTTCCTATAAATCTGATCGCACTGATCCCAGGTCCAATAATCTAGTCTCACCCAGTACAAGCTGCTCAGGCAATAAGCCACCTCAGACACTGCCAAAAGTCTCATATAATGCCACAACGTGCCCACAAGCTACAAACTCGAATGTGATACATAAGGAATCGAACTTTGGAAGGAACCACTCAACCCACGTAACTAATTTAAACAACCGTAAGGATGTTATGAATCTTCCTTAGAAAATGAGAAGCAAAACAAACGATAATAGATAGGGGAAGCTGTACTCAATAACACACTGTTGCGGCGTGCAACCCGATCCAAACAATATACCCGTAGTGGCGTGCCACCCGATCCACACATAAAACCTGGATAAGGAGATACTTACTGAGCTAGAAGGCTCATTATTACAAAATACCCGAATATCGGCCACAAGCACGCTAAGTGCATAATACCATCCCTGGGTAGATAGATAGCGCCATACGCTACAAAACCCAAGCAGAACTAAGGTGCGGTATATGATTTGAATTTTGAGAGCCATCCTGCTCACATAACACCATCGCTATTTGGAACCCCAACACATAAGAAATTTACCAAGCTGTTTCACAACTCACACTGCGCAATATAGTATTACATGAAATAGCTGACGATGAAACGACATCCAACGTCCGAATACTCCTCCACAAGGAACGCTATGCTGAAATGAACACATCCGGCCTGATATAGAGCCCATATTCATATTTAAATCTATCCACAGACCTCAAGCCAATTTTGATCGCACCGTACTAGGCTATTAACCTTTCAAGGGTCCAAAATAACCCTTTTTCCCATAACACACGAGAACATCCATCATAATCGGAACAAACTCCCACAGTCTACAACCAAATGAACCGAGCCCCCTCCGGGCATAAATTCTCACATGAACAATAGTACCGCAATCTCCATACTTGGTTCCAATCTTCGATCAATCCAGTGACTACATGTCACACTTATACAATCTACCTTCCGCACTAGATAATAATTCTGCACATCCATACCACCGTCCGCACAAATGCTGTAAAGCAAATCAAAAATCCGAAATCACTACTCAAAGCCTCTTACACAGAATACCGATCTCAGGTGATGCTAAAAATAATGCCACCTAGCTCTAACCATCTGAGTCCTTTCTCGCTCATCCGAGCTCGTGACATTCTTGCCAATACCGAATCGCAACCTTGATCCTCAACTTCCAAATCCCATGCTGATCACTGCACTTAATCATGCCAATGCGCAATAGCGCAAAAATTTCGTCTTAACTTCCGAACTACTAATAGGGTAAATACTTCATCACATAGAAACCTTTTACTTAACTCATTCCAAGAGAACCATTGCAACATGCGACTGAATCCTCATATCCGCAAAAAATACCAACCTCAAGTAGTGGTTTAATCCACCATAACCCTTCCGGGATCCATCTGCACATAACAAGCCATAATACTCGAAAGCCTCCAAATAAGATCAGTTACGGCGACCGTCAATCACATGAATAACCCAACACACTGAAGGAGCTGATCATTGCCATCACTAAGCCGATTCAACCATTGCTAACCGAACTCGACTTCTCCTAATTTACTTTGGATCTTCCTTAGAAATAACAACAACTCCTTTATCAATATAACGAACTCAATCCGCACTCATCCTGAGTGACCCCATCTCACGAGACCACATTGTCCCCAAAACCCACGAACCATCTCGCACCCTCCTTGTGCGCACATCTGCATCTTCAACTAGTACACCCATTCTGATATTTCCCTTACGATTCCGAGTTATTTTCTCCCATTCTTCCATTGCTACACCGCATACCGAAGATAATATCACTCCAATCCACTTTTATAATCCTCTGCAACAGCTCAATACTTAACTATACTACGGACTCAAAATTCTTAGGCACCACACTTTAACTTTTGAATCCACTAGGACCGTTGTTGAGAGTCACCCACTCTGACTTGGTACCGAATATAATCAAACTCCCAGGCTTCACTAGTACATGAACGCCCTTTCAAGAAGCACCCGGCTGAATCACTTTCCTTGTAAATCACCTTTACATGAAGCATAAATCCTGAACCTTCCCAAAACCTGAACATGAGTCAATAAGGCCTACTATAGCACACATTCCTCAATCCTTTGCTCAAATTACCGCTGATGTTCTCTCTTCCTTAGTCATAATATCCCACCAATATGTCGATAACCAGAAATCTCACAATTAGCCGACCATGCAATCCAGCCGTAGGCGGTGGAACTCTCCCACTTAGCTTGAAGCTACCATTGCATAACTCTAGAACCCGCCAAGATTCTTTCTTCATCGTTGAACTGATCTTGCACAACCAACTCGCCAAATTCCTCGAAGTCCTTCCATTTGACCTTTCATGAACACTTTGAATCACTAACCACATTCACATATTCGACCTCTTGCCGTATAACCAGTAGAATTCTTTCGTGACAGCCCCACCAACACCACGCAACCGCTAACCTGCTCACAAGAGATAACTCACCTATGGAAATTCCATGCCGACATCATCCAATGCAACTAGATACAATAATTACGAAATCAGTAACCCATCCTGAGCCCGTGCTCATTCACCAGCTGTACAGGTCCGTTCACTCCTCATGGACATCAACTAAAGGTGCGACCATATATTCCAATCCAAATTTATGTTGTATCCTTCTTCATATCAAGCAACTCCCTCCTGTCACACCCAATCTTCCTCAATATAGCAACCAATACTCCAAATTAAGTTCGTAGACCTAGTCACGGTCCACCATGAATCCCAGATCACTCTAAACTTTCTCAAGGCGTGTAGTCATCCTACCACAGAACCCATATGCTACCCTGCCCCAAAGGCGAATCGAAGAAAATCATAACACCGACGAACTTAAAACATTCAATCAAGGACGACGAAACCACACCTCGGATGAAGATTCCATCACACTAGAAAATACCAAGCCTCGTTACTCCATCAACCCAAATCTGGACATTCATAGGCCAATTGCTTTTCCTCCGCCAAAATAAGATACTGAATCTCGGAACCATGCACTAAGTAAACCTCCTTTTATTCACTGCCCCAACACATAGGCAAACATCCTACCATCACATCGATACTGTGTGATAATAACTCATGAGCATCATCGCAACCTGTGCATAGCCTCAAAGTTCTCAGAAGTACAGCCACTGAGCTGAATTGATAGAATATCCTTCCACATGGCGACGACAATAACACAATCAATTACGTAGGGAGAAACATCCCGCATCACATCTGTAGTACCATTAAAATTCCTTAAGTCTCGATTTGTAACCAGCGCTTCACGTCGCATAAGATCGAATAGGAAGGAAATGAAGACATAATCCTCGAAGGATTCAAATCGCACGATGAGGAATCAAGAAAGGGAAGTGCTCCTAACAGCCCCGTAGACTCTCGGAGATAAGTACAGACGTCTCCGTACCGATCCATAAGACTCTACTAGACTCGCTCATGACTCACGAGACCTACGTGAACCTAGGGCTCTGATACCATGTTGTCACGACCCAAAATCTATTAAGGTCGTGATGGCACCGGACACCACTGTTTGGCAAGCCAACAATAAATACTAGATTTGGTCATCATCTTTAATGTTTTTGAAATCATACTTTCCTTCAAATTAAATAGTAAAGGATGAGATTTTTCAGAAAAAATAATAATATTTTTATCAATTTCAATACTGAACGCCCATAATGAATCCCAAAACCCGGTGTCACAAGTGCATGAGCATTTATTAGGGGATAAAATAAAATACAATAACTGTCCGGAATACAAATTTGGACTGAAAAAAAATACAAATACTCTGAAGGAGACTCTGCTGGCTGTGAATCGTCTCACAAAATGCAGCTCACCTAAGTCCCTGTATCAACCACGCCGCTGCGCCCACAAGGCCAATAATATATATGTGTCTGCACAACAAAATATGCAGCAAGTGTAGTATGAGTACGTAAATCAATGCGTACCCAGTAAGTATCCCGCCTAACCTCGAAGAAGTAGTGACGAGGGGTCGACTCGGACACTTACTATAGGCTATATTTAATATACCAATTATAATGACCTGGATGGTCGTTTTGAGTATTATAACCCCGTTTCCCCATTTACTGCTCAATTTATGCTTTACAGTTATTTTATGACTTGCCGGGGTAGTTGGTTCGGGTCCGGAAGGAATTCAGAATGAAATGAGACACTTAGTCTCATAATTAAAAATTTAAGTTAGAAAAGTTAACCAGATGTAGATCTATATGTAAAAGACCTCGAATTCGAATTCTGATAATTCCAATAGCTCCGTATGGTGATTTTGGACTTAGGAGTGTGTCCGAAAAATTATTTGGAGGTCCGTAGTGGAATTTGGCTTGAAATGCCGTAAGTTGAATTTTTGGGAAGTTTGACCGGGGGGTTGACTTTTTGATATCGGGGTCGGAATCCGATTCTGATAATTTAAATACCTCCGTTATGTCATTTATGACTTGTGTGCAAAATTTTAGATCAATCGGACGTAATTTGATAGGTTCTGGAGTCGTTTGTAGAAACTTAAAATTTCAAAATTTATTAGGCTTGAATTGGGGTGTAATTCATGGTTTTAGCATTGTTTGAGGTGATTTGAGGGTTCGACTAAGTTCGTATGATGTTTTAGGACTTGTTGATATATTTGGTTGAGGTCCCGAGGGGCTCGGATGAGTTTCGGATGGTTAACGGATCAAAAAGTGGGCTAAAATAGCTGCTGCAATTTTCTTCTACTGCAAATTCCATCTCCCAGAATCAAGCCCAGAATCTCTTAGAATCAAGCTCAGAATCGAGCCCAGAATCTCTCAGAATCGAGCCCTGAATCGTGCCCAAAATAGGGCTATGATCGAAGCCACGATCGGAGGCAGGATCGAAAGCCAGGGTCGAAGGCCATGATCGAGGGAAAGGATCGAGGGCCCAAGATCGAAGCCACGATTGTAGGCAAGATCGAAGGCCAGGGTCGAGGGCCATGACCGAGGGCCAGAATCGAGGATCAGAATAGAGGGTCAGGATCGAGGCCCAGGATCGAGGAACACGATCGAAGGCCCAGGATCGGGGGCTGTCTGGGCAGAATTATAAAGCAGGGATTTCGTCCCATTCGCCATTTTTGACAAATTGGAGCTTGAGGAGAGGCGATTTTTGATAGAATTTCAAGGAAAACTTGAGGTAAGTCCCCTGTGATCATTTCTACTCCATAATATTGAATTATCATCGAATAATCCGACTAGATTACATGATTTTGAGGTGTAAATCCGAGATTTGAACTTAGAAATTTCAAAATAAGATTTGTAGATTTGAGGGTCGAGTTGAGGTTGAATTTTGGTAAAATTGGTATGGGTAGATTCGTGATTAAATGGGCTTTCCGATTTTATAACTTTTGTCAGGTTCCGAGACGTGGGTCCCACTGGCGATTTTTGAGCTAAATTTTGGATTTTTATGGAAAATTCGTATTTTCTTATGGAATTAATTCCAATAAATTTTATTGACTGAAACAAATTATTTGTGACTAGATTTGAGGCATTCGGAGGCCGATTTGCGAGGCAAAGGCATAGCAGAGTAAAGAATTTCACGCTCTGAGGTAAGTAACATTTTTAAATCTGGTCCTAAGGGTATGAAACCCCGAAATTTCGTATCATGTGATTACTTTGGAGGTGACACACGTGCTAGGTGACAGACGTGTGGATGTGCATCGAGGGGATTGTGACTTGGTCCATCCCGTGGAAACTGTAAATCTGAATAACTTGTTGATAGTCATGTGCTCTCTCTATGTTGTGGAAATTTGACTATAAGTCATGCTAGAAACCATACTTAGGCTATATGTTGGCATTGTTGGGACCCACAAAGGTCGTGTACATGTTGAATTATCTGCTTAAATTGTTGTTTTGTACTCAGTCACAACTTACTTGATTATTTTATCCCAATCTATATTTGTTCATTATTGACGTATCATATCATTGTTGTTTGAGCTGATTTTATGATTGATGAGAGCCCGAGAGACTGGAAAGCTTTACGACTGAGTGAGGCTGAGGGCCTGATTATGAGATATTATACTATAGCATGTGAGTTGGCCGTGCAACACGTGAGTTGTCCATGCAGATCCTTATATTATACTATAGCACGTGAGTTGGCTGTGCAACACGTGAGTTGGCCGTGCGGATCTAGATATTTATATTATAGCACATGAGTTGTCCGTGCAACACGTAAGTTATCTGTGCAGATTATAGCGCTTAGGCTGTAGGAGCCCCTTTAGAGTCTGTACACCCCAGCAAGCACGGGTACCCATGGAGTGTGAGTGTTGAGGGCTGGGAGCCTAGTGAGTGATTGCTGTCCTGAGAGGTTGTACTTGTTTTTCATTGGTTGATGCACTTAGTTGCTATCTATTGTTGTGGGGAAATTTTTTGAAGAATTCTATATCCGGATTACATGAACTTGAATTGTATAAAATTGATTTGACTTAAACTACCGGATTTGAAAGCATGTCTATTCTTTGCTGGAATTACTAGAAATGAATTATAATTGTATAGCTCGTCACTATTTTCAATTCCTTACTTATTATTGTTACTTGCTGAGTTGGTTGTACTCATACTACACCCTGCACTTCGTGTGCAAATCCAGATGCTTCTGGACATAGCTGGTGTTGATTCTCTCATGCAGTTGATCTTCCGGAGATTCAGTGGTAGCTGCCATGTTTCGCACACCTTGTCTCTCTTTCCCTACCTCTTTGTTTACTGTATTTTGGTCTTAGACTATTATAGACCTTATGTTCCAGACTTGTATCCATATTAGATGCTCATGTACTCAGTGACACTAGGTTTTGGGGAGTGTTCATATCAGTATTTGTGGGATTTTATATTGTATTTAAATATTATATTTTCAAACTTAAGAGAGATTGTGGTTTATTGAGATTTTCGGCTTGCCTAGTAACGAGATAGGCGCCATCACAACAAGTTGGGATTTTGGGCCATGACACCAATGATATAATTTAAGCATGGATCATGAAGAGCGGCTGTAAGCCCAATATCATGAAATGAGTAAACAATTCTTTTGTTAATAAGACATTTTCAAATTCCTACTTTATCATTTATCAATTTATCTCAGACCAGGGAGGCAATATTATTATTTAAAAATGTCAAGGCAAGCAATACAAGCATGCGCAAATCATGCCGAGGTCGTATAGCTCGATCCAACAAATATTTAAACCGTGCACTGCAAGAGGGTCGAATGGCGCGAACCATAAATGCATCCATTTAACCTGCCGAGGCGATCGGCCCGCTCTCATGAGAGTAGTAGGAAATACCCCGCTCGGAATCATACGTGAGACGCGGTCAAATATAAATTTAACATTTAAAATCATATCTATTTCTTGATTCTTTTCAAAATAAAGGAAATTCTGCTTGTAGCTTTTTAACGAAATTACCCCGCTCGCGAAACATACATGCGACGCGGTTACACATAGATTTCTTAAGTTATTATGGTGTTCCTCAATTATTTTCAAAAATACAAAGTTCAAATGAAAACCTTTAAGTTCCCAACTTTTCCCCAATTTCAACTTCTTTCGAAACGTTTAATAAGCTAACTCAATCTCGCTTCCTTTCAAGGCAAGCAATAAACATAAACTCAACAACAATAGCAACAAGGCATGATGTAAGCCTAAAACTACCCGGACATAGGCATAGTTAGTAGCTACGTACGGACTCTCGTCACCTCGTGCATACGTAGCCCCCACAAATAGAATCACATAATAATTTAGTTCACCTATGGGGTTAATTTCCTCTTACAAGGTTAGAAAAGAGACTTACCTTGCTCCAAAATTTCATAACCGGCTCCAAAGCCGCTCCGACAATTCAAACTGATGCCCGTCGCTCCAAAACTAGTCAAATATGACGCAACCGAATCAAAATATACTTTAATACTCATAGTTAATCATTTTGTAACAATTTCCAACTTCGTTCGAAAAGTTGATAAAATCAACCTCGGCCCCACGTGCCCGGATTCCAAAAATGTTTGAAGATAAACTTTACCCATAACCCTACGAACTCAAATATATAATTTATTCACCATTTCATGATCAAAATCTAAGAATATCAATTTCTAGGTTTCCTACCAAAACCCACAATTTCTACAAATTTCCATGTCTAAATCCATATATAAACCATGTATTTAACTCACAATATGTAGGAATTACTTACCTCATAATAGATGATGAAATCTCCTCTTCAAAAGCTCCAAATATTGCCCAACCGAAAAGAAATGTGGAGGAAAATGGCCAAATCCCGTATATAAAACTGCAATGCCCAGGTTCGCGCTTCTTCGCGATCGCGGAAAGACCATCGCAATCACGAAGGCCAAAGACACACTGCCCCAATTTCCACTTCGCGTTCACGTTCCTTTCCGCCCACACTGCTTCGCGTTCTCATACCCAGCCTCGCGTTCGCATATGCCAAATATCCTCAGGCCTAGTCCTCATTTCCTTCTATGTGTTCGCGACTCCCCACTTGCGTTCGCGTAGGTTCCTCAAGTTCTTCACCGCGTTCGCGTCTCAACCTTCGCGTTCGCGTCTCAAACTTCGTGTTCACGAAGGCCAAATCCCAGCAGCCTCAAAGTTCCTCTTCGCAAACGCGGGACTCCCTTTGCGTTCGCGAAGTAGGAAACCAGATACCAGATACAGCAGCAGCAAATCATTCTGTTTTGGTCCGAAACCATCCCGAAACACACCCGAGGCCCCCGGGACCCCGTCCAATTATACCAACCAGTCCCATAACATAACACAAACTTGCTCGAGACCTCAAATCGTATCAAACAACATCGAAATCATGAATCTCACCCCAATTCAAACTTAATGAACTTTGAAACTTCAACTTCTTCAATCGATGCCGAAGCCTATCAAATCACGTCCGATTGTCCTCAAATTTTGCACACGAGTCACATTTGACATTACGGACCTACTTCAACTTCCGGAATCAGATTCCGACCCCGATTTCAAAAGTCCACTTCCGGTCAAACTTCTTAAAAATCTTCAAATTTCTAGCCTTAACCAAATGACTCCAAAATGACCTACGGATCTCCGAATCCACTTTCGGACGCGCTCCCAATACCAGAATTACCATACGGAGCTATTCCTAGACTGGGAATCCCAAACGGACATCTATACCATTGAAATGCACTTCAACCTAAATTTATAAAAATTTTCCAAAATGCCAACTTCCACGATAGGCGCCGAAACGCTCCTGGGTCATCCAAAACCCGATTCGGACATACGCCCAACTCCGAAATCATCATACGAACATGTTGGAACCCTCAAATCTTGATTCTGAGATCGTTTACTCAAAAATCCAACCTTAGTCAATTCTTCCAACTTAAAGCTTCCGAAATGAGGATTTTCTTTCCAAATCAACTCTGAACTCCCTGAATTTCAATTCCGACTACGCGTACTAGTCATAATACCTGAAGTGAAGCTGCTCATGGCCTCAAACCGCCGAACGATGCGCCAGGGCTCAAAACGACCGGTCGGGTCGTTACATTCTCTCCCACTTAAACACACGTGCGTCCTCGAATGTGCTAAGAACTGCGCTGGAGTTGTCCAAATTCACTATTTAGCACCTCGTGCACTTACCCGTGCTACCCCAACTCAGTTGAGCATACTGGATCGAGTGAATCTGAAGAATTCCCCTTTTGTTTTGTCAAATTAGCGTTATATCCTAGTTCCAACATCCGGACTTCTCTGCCAGGCCTTCTTCCAACATACGAACACCGTATCAATCACCACACGACGTACCAGAACATGACTGCACCTTTGCTGAATTCGCACCATGCACCGCAATATTTGCATAACCATAATAATATCCTCTGATCATAATAGCCGACATTCCCCGAATATGATGTTCACCATGCCCCTTATGACATATATAAGCCTGGTCCCAACTCTTGCAATACCGCCACGACAGAGCAGATGTGTAGAACGCATAGCCACCTGCCGAATTACAATTTATGGAGTCTCTCCTCCCGACAAGAACCATTACTTCAGTCTAGATTGGATAACACTATTTACTCTTTAATATGCTTCCTATAAATCTGATCGCACTGATCCCAGGTCCAATAATCTAGTCTCACCCAGTACAAGCTGCTCAGGCAATAAGCCACCTCAGACACTGCCAAAAGTCTCATATGATGCCATAACGTGCCAACAAGCTACAAACTCGAATGTGATACATAAGGAATCGAACTTTGGAAGGAACCACTCAATCCACGTAACTAATTTAAACATCCGTAAGGATGTTTTGAATCTTCCTCAGAAAATGAGAAGCAAAACAAACGATAATAGATAAGGGAAACTGTACTCAATAACACACTACTGCGGCGTGCGACCCGATCCAAACAACATACCCGTGGTGGCATGCTACCCGATCCGCACATAAAACCTATATAAGGAGATACTTACTGAGCTAGAATGCTCATTATTACAAAATACCCGAATATCGACCACAAGCATGCTAAGTGCATAATACCATCCCTGGGGAGACAGATAGCGCCATACAGTACAAAACTCAAGCGCAACTAAGGTGCGGTATATGATTTGAATCTCGAGAGCC
This sequence comes from Nicotiana tomentosiformis, assembly GCF_000390325.3. Lineage (NCBI taxonomy): Eukaryota > Viridiplantae > Streptophyta > Magnoliopsida > Solanales > Solanaceae > Nicotiana > Nicotiana tomentosiformis. The sequence continues at coordinate 148,992,922 of NC_090814.1, read as the reverse complement.
ATCCTGCTCACATAACACCATCGCTATGCGGAACCCCAACACATAAGAAATTCACCAAGCCGTTTCACAACTCACATGGCACAATATATGTTTGCTTATGTCCTACGCCTTTGGCAAATATCCATACGGCTATGAGATCATTCGCCCTCGTGAGACTATACCGGCAGCCTATTGAGGCTGCAATTAAGAAGCAATGGAAGCGTAGATAGATGATTATATAGCCAAGGCATAGAAGCAATAATACTGTAGCTATTGACCTCCTTACTTGTACTCTTCCTTTGTGATTTTTCTTTATTAATATAATAACTACTAGGCAGCATGCCTAGTAGTATAATTTGCTAAAAAAAATAAAATAGATTCAATGTTTGTATTTACTGTATTCGCTATTTTATATTCAGTGTATTCAAATGTATTTGTATTAATAGTATTTTAGTTATTCCTAATACATGTTATTACTGTTGTATTCAGTATATTCATTGGTTATATTCAATGTATTTCTATTTGTATTCAGTGTATTTTACCGTATTTTACTATATTTTAAAATTAAATGTATTCAATATTTATATTCTATTCTATTTTAATGTTTGTATTTCAATGTTTATATCTTGTATTCATGCACATTGTATGTATAGTATGCATGACTACATGTGTATTCAGCTGTGTTAAAAAATACAGATCTTCGAAATACATAAAACACAAGCAAAAAAAATATATTTATATAAAAATATAATGTGTTTGAGTGAATTTATACATAATACAATGTATTCGAATCATTGTATGTGACTAAATAGCAAAGAAGAGAAGAAAGTTCGTCGGAGATGGCGTTTTCTGGCCAAGAAGAGCAGAAAGTTCGTCGGATCCGTACAATAAATTTATGATCACTGAATTATTTTTCCTTTTCTCAATAAAATACATTATAGTTGTAGGTTACCAAAGAAAAATATGAAACCATGCCAACAAATGTTAGTGAATCTTCGTTGCAGCCCTCAAGTTTAGTAACAAATGCGAAAAGAAAAATCAAAAGGGAAAAATAAATTGCAAAAGAGGAAAAATCCAGTAGGTAATTTGTAAACATCTATGTCGTATTGCTAATTTATAAAGCTTGTCAGAGGAAGTTGCTTGAAGAGAGAGATTCTTATTTCTCGTCCGCCATCAATACTAGGGCTTGAGTCTCTCGAAGAGAGAGAGAAAGAAAAACAAGCTCTGAGAAAGAGGAAAAATATAAATAGCGTATTTCATGCCTCAGTTGTAGTATATACCATAAATACCTATTTTACTATAAAATATAAAAGGTAGCTATAAAAAATAATATTTTAAAATAATTTTGATTTATAATAAATAAGGTGCATTGATAAATGGCCAAAAGTGTATGATTTTGAGTGTATTTTCATCTCAAAAGTGTAAGAGCGAAATTTATATTTCCATTCAAGATTAATTGAATGTCACAAAGTGGGCAAGAAAGAGGCAGAAAATGAAATTTTGATTGCTACAATTGACCTGAAATCAAACAGGAAATCCACTCTAAAGATACACGTAGCACCAACCTAACATGAAATAAAACCTAAAACTGTCAAAAGCAGAAATATGGAAGAAAACAGAAAAATCTCAGAAAGAGAAAGAGTTGATTTACCTTGGGCGACCGAGAGATAGTCAGATAGAAGAGAAATAGGAAGACGCGCTTGAGAGGCAAACAAACAAATGTGTTATTTGTCGTCATGCTTTTTTACAATTTTGAATTAAAAAAAAATAATATTTTTAATCTTTTATGTGTAAAAGACATATCTCTTACGTGTAAAAGTAAATCTCCCATACGTAAAATAAGAGGTAGGGTCATAAAATTAAAAATAAATTTATAAAGAGTCAAAAAATCGATTGACCCGACGCAAAAAGGGAGACGCAAGTGAAGAGACGCATAAATACATAAAATAGGGGTAAAACCTCAAAAAATTGAGAAATAAGAAAAAATGTGTATTCTGATTGATAAGAGGTGCCACATCGAGTGCTTCGAAGCAATAACATTGGTGGTCGCTGATTCTACACCGAATCAGAATTGGAAGTCCGCCACCAATGGCTCCTAATTTGCCTTGTTGATTTTTCCTTGTCTTATACTTTGGGTGGTGTACAGTTATGACCGGCGTAGAGGAGAGATTTGAGGAAGGGACGTCTGGTTTATCTTGGGCTTTGATTTGAAGCAATGTTTGGACTGTCCAGCAAAAGAACCGAAGCAACGTTTCAAGCAAAGATTGTTTCTTCTTTAATACAGTTTTTTTAAACGTAATAAATGAATGAGAAGGAAGAAGGTAAAAATGCCAAAAAGGAGATAAAATATAAATATAATTGCTAAACATAAAATGGTGTCATATCACCTTGCCAATGTCCCTCCTTTATATTTATATATAGACTAGCTGGACCATGGCCCCACCACTTTAAATTAGAGAAATTTTCATAAACCATTATTGTTTAGTACTATTAACTTTCTATAGCTACTGTATACATAATTACTTCCTATAACTACTATTAAGTTGTTATGATAGTATATTCGCTATATTCACGCTGTTGTATTCATGAATACAATAGCAAAAAGCGCCTAAAATCAGGACAGTCCAGCTGTACGCGCATGTATTCACATGTATTCGCGCCATGTATTCATGAATACAGTAACGACAATCACCTTAAAAATATGTATGTTCAGCTATCTAATAACGGAAATAATATTAATTAACGTGATACGCTCCTAATATAACTCAACAAAATCAATTCTAACATACCTCATTATCAACCCAATTAATTAGAATAATTTTTCAGTTGTATATAAATGTTGTATTTAACTTTTGTATTTAGTGTGTTTCAATATTTATTTTTACTGTTGCATTCAAGGCATTAAAAGTATTACCATATGTAATATCATCACAGAGTATGTTATAAACTTTGTGATGATCTTAAAATACTTAGTGCGTTCTAGTTCTTATTTTTTATATGCTTACTAGTACATGGGGTTGTTAATGCCTCAGTAGGAATTGTAAGGTAAGGTTTAGCGCAATATGTGTTTGCTTATGTCCTACGCCTTTGAAAAATATCCATACGGCTATGAGATCATTCGCCCTCGTGAGACTATGCCGGCAGCCTATTGAGGCTGCAATTAAGAGGCAATGGAGGCGCAGATGGATGATTATATAGCCAAGGCATAGAAACAACAATACTGTAGCTATTGGCCCCCTTACTTGTATTCTTCCTTTGTGGTTTTTATTTATTAGTAGAATAACTACTAGGCAGCATGCGTAGTAATATAATTTGCTAAAAAAAATAAAATAGATTCAATATTTGTATTTACTGTATTCGCTATTTTATATTCAGTGTATTCAAATGTATTTGTATTAACAATATTTTAGTTATTCCTAATACTTGTTATTACTGCTGTATTCAATATATTTCATTTGGTGTATTCACTTTATTTTTATTTGTATTCAGTATATTTTACCGTATTTCACTATATTTTAAAATTAAATGTATTCAATGTTTATATTATGTTCTATTTTAATGTTTGTATTTCAATATTTATATCTTGTATTCATGCACACTGTATGTACAGTACACATGAATAAAGGTATATTCAGCTGTATTAAAAAAATACAGATCTTCGAAATACATAAAATACAGGCAAAACAAATATATTTATATAAAAATACAATATGTTTGAGTGAATTTGTACATAATACAATATATTTGAATCATTTTATGTGACTAAATAGCAAAGAAGAGAAGAAAGTTCGTCGGAGATGGCGTTTTCTGGCTAAGAAGAGCAGAAATGTCACGACCCAAAATCTATTAAAGGTCGTGATGGCGCTGGACACCGCTGCCAGGCAAGCCAATACTAAATACTTAATTCAGGTCTCATTTTAATATTTTTGAAATCATAGTTTTTTCCCTCAATTAAATAGTAGAAGATGAAGTTTATAAAATACATAATAATATCTTTAAAAATTCCAATACAGTGCAATCCATAATCATCCCAAAACCCGATTTCACAAGTGCATGAGCATTAACTAGGAATGTAAAATAAAATACAACAACTGTTCGGAATACAAATTGGACAGGAAAAATGTAAGTACTAGAAGGAAACTCTGTTGGCTGCGGAGCATCGTATGGAATGCAGCTCACCTAAGTCCCCACCATAATCGCGCCTCTGCGTCCACAAGGCCGCTAAACATATATGTACCTGCACAAAAATGTACAGCAAGTGTAGCATGAGTACGTAAATCAACGCGTACCCAGTAAGTATCCCGCCTAACCTCGAAGAAGTAGTGACGAGGGGTCGACTCGGACACTTACTATGGGGTATAATTAATATACCAACAGTAAACACAATATCATGAGGTAGGTAAAAAATTCTCTTGTTAATAGTGGATTTCCAAATTTATTTTCATCTTTTAATAATTTATATCTCCGACCAATGAGGCCATATCAATTATCAATAATTCTAAAACAATCAATTAAGTCATGCGCTAATCATGCCGAGGTCGTATGGCCCGATCCAACATAATATTAAACTGTGCACTGCCGGAGGGTCGAACGACGCGAACCATAGATGCATCTATTTAATCTACCGAGGCGTTTGGCCCGTTTCACAAAAGATAAACACATTCAGACAACCAAATCAAGGATTTATTTAGGTTTGATGTTTAAAGAAATATCAATTCTCATTAACGGTCAAGTGACCCGTCCAAAACCCAAGTAGGTGAAGTCTAACCCTTTTGAAATTCTTTTATCAAGTTCCAATATGTTTTAAACGGTTAAATTAAAAAGTAGGATGCAAGCATCGCAAGTATAACGTGATTTAGGTCCTAGACTACCCGGACATAAGCATAATAGTAGCTACGCACGGACTCTCGTCACCTCGTATGTATGTAGCCCCCACAAATAAAAGCACCTATTGAATTATTTTACCTATGGGGTAAATTTCCGCTTACAAGATTAGAAAAGAGACTTACCTCGCTCCGAAATTCCGTAACCAGCTCCAAAGCCTCCCTACTACTTCAAACCGACGCCCGTCGCTCCAAAACTAGTCAAATAAGTTGCAACCCAATCAAAACATGCTCTAATACTCATAATTAATCACTTTATAATAATTTCTAACTCCGCTCGAAAAGTCGATAAAGCAACTCTCGGGCCCACGTGCCCGAATTTTGAATATTTTCAAAGATAAACATTACCCATAATAATATGAACTCAAACATATGATTTATTCTCAATTCCATTCCCAATTCGTGGTCAAAATTCAAAAATATCAATTTTTAGGTTTTCTACCAAACCCCCAAATTTTTCATAATTTTTCCATGAATTTCCATATTAAAATCTATATAAAATTCAAGTATTTAACTTGCAATAGGTAGGAATCACTTATCTTGACATAGGTGATGAAGATGGACCTCCAAAATCGCTCCTAGATCGACTCCCATGGAGGAAATGAGATGAAATGAGCCAAACCCATTTTTGCAAACATATACACTGCCCAGGCGACCCTTCTTCGCGTTCGCAAGCTCCCCATCGCGTTCGCGATGAACAAAATTCTCAAAAGCCATTTTTAAACTCTTCTCAGACAGCCTCTAGTATAATAGTCATAAAGTTTTGTATAAAACTCCAAATCACACATGGTTTGACTTTCTGAAAACTAAACATCAAGAACTATAACTTTCATATATTAATCATCTCCCAATTCATTGAATATTGCGAGATATAAGCTTTCAAACTCAGCCCTGTGCAGCAGAGATTTCTAAACTCTTCCCTGATAGTCTGTAATGTATCCACCATAACGTTTTGTACACAACTCCAAATTATAAATGGTTTACCTTTCTGAAACCTAGACACCAAGGGCTATAACTTTTATTTTTGGATCATCTCTAGATTCATTATAGATTGAGAGATATAAGCTTCCGAAGTCAAACGACGGATAGTAGAAATTCCTTCTTTGCGAACGCGAAGAACAAAGTCCTAGCAGCAAAATCCTTCTTCGCAAACGCGAAGAACAACACCAGAACCAACAACCAGCAACATCAAAACACCCAAACTTGGTCCGGAACCACCCCGAATCACACCCGAGGCCCCCGGGACCGTGTCTAATCGTACCAACCAATCCCAATACATAACACGAACCTGCTCGAGGCCTCAAATCACATCAAACAACATCAAAATCACGAATCGCACCCCAATTCAAGCTTAATGGACTTTGAAATTTCAAAATTCTACCATCGATGCTGAAACCTATCAAATCACGTCGGATTGGCTTCAAATTTTGCACACAAGTCATAATTGACATTACAGACCCACTCCAACTTCTAGAATCAGAATCTGTCCCCGATATCAAAAAGTCCACTCTCGGTCAAACTTCTAAAATTTATCCAAATTTCCAACTTTCGCCAATTGACGCCGAAATGATCTGCGGACCTCCAAGTCAACGTCCAGATACGCTCATAAGATCAGAATCACCATACGAAACTATTCCAAGGTTCGGAATCCCAAACGGATATCGATAACATAAAAATCCATTCCAACCCAAACTTAGGAAATTATTAAGCATTCAAAATACTAACTTTTCGTGATAAGTGCCGAAATACTCCCGGGCCACCGATACTCTACCCGAACATACGCCCAAGTCCGAAATCATCATACAAACCTATTGGAACCTTCAAATCTTAATTCTGAGGTTGTTTACTCAAAAGTCCAACCTTAGTCGATTCTCCAACTTAAAGATTCCGAAATGAGGATTTGCTTTCCAAATCAACTCCGAACTTTCCGAAATTAAATTCCGGCCACACATGCAAGTCACAATACCCGAAGTGAATCTTCTCAAGGCCTCAAACCGCTGAATGATGTGCTAGGGCTCAAAACGACCGGTCGGGTCGCTACATTCTCTCCCACTTAAACATACGTTCATCCTTGAACGTGCTAAGAACTACTCCAAAGTTGTCCAAAATCACTGTTTAACACCTCGTGCACCTACTCGTACCATCACAATCTCAGTTTGGCACCTCAGCTCGAGCCAGATTGAAGGTCCTTTCTTTTATTCAATCTATAAGCCTTAGACCCAAATTCCAACACCCGAATTTCTTTACAGCACCTTATTCTAACACACGAACACCGTACCAATCATCACGCACTGTACCAAAACATGATTGTGCATGTGTGCTTCAATCACCCCATGCACCACATAAGTCGGTTGCCCATAATATCATCCTCCGACCTAATGTCTTTAATTTCACAAATCCGTAGTCCATAATACACCCCATAACACATATAAGCCCTGCTCCAATACTCGCAATACTGCCACGACGAAAGAGATGCGTAGAAACTCATAAACACTTGCCGAATTAACAAATCATGGAGTTTCTCCTCCTGACAAGGACCATTACCTCATTCTGAACTGAATAGGGATATTTATCCTTTAATATACCTTATATAAATCTGATTACACTAATTTCAGGTCCAATAGTCTCATCTCACCCAGTATAAGCTATACAGGCAATAAGCCACCTCAAACACTGACCAAGATCTCGTATGACGCCAACAATGTGCGAACAGGCTACAAACTCGAATGCGATACATAAGAAAAAAATGAACTCTGGAATGGAACTTCCCAGCCCACGTAACAAATAACAATGCTCGAACAGGCGCTATGAACTCTCCTCAGAGAATGAGAAACAAAATACACAAAATCAAATATACACAACCATACTCAACATTTCATTGTTGCAGCGTGCAACCAGATCCATCATGACACTGTTGCAGCGTGCAACCCGATCCAAATATTATATACCCGAATATCAACCACAAGCACACCGAGTGTATAATACAAATACCGGGGAGACGGATAGCGCCACATGCTACAAAACTCAAACACAACTAAGGCGTGATAATGACCCGCATCTCGAGAGCCATCCTGCTCATATTACACTACAAGCTACAAAGAACCTCACACCAATTCTGATCATATCATACTAAGCCAATATCCTTCCAAAGATCCATAATAACCTTTTTCCATGACACACAATAACAACCGTTAAATCCGGAACAACCATCATATAGTCCACCGCCCAAGGAATAGAACGCCTCTCTGCATAAACACACACGTTAGCGACCTCATCAAAATCTCCATACTTGGTTTCAATCTATAATAATTAGGTGACTACCACGCCACACCGATACAAATCTCTCCGTAGGGTACGCTCCCACAACCATTCCGCCCCAGGTGGCAACAGCTGCATTCCCATACCACCGACCGTGCTAATATGTAAGGTAATTCACAATCCACAAACCAATACACAATACTTCTTCCACCGAACACCATTCTCAGGCGACACTAAGATAACGCCAGCTTACTCTAAACATCTAAATTTTCTTCCCTGCTCACCCGAGCTCGTGACATTCTTCTCAAAATAAAACCGCAACCTTGACCTTCAACTTCAAGTTTCCATGCCGCTCACTGCACCTATCATGCTGCTATGCGATAATATACGTATTCACTATAACCCTTGAACTACTAATGGAATAAGTCATTCCATTGGCTAGAAAACTTTCACTTAGCTCATTTCCGAAGAACCAATGCAATACTGTCACGACCCAAATTAGCCCTCCGTAAGGTGTCGTGATGGCACCTAGTCTATATGACTAGGTAAGCCTAATATTACGAAAAATAATAAGAAAACACAACATTTTAAAGATAAATAGTATATTGTGAATAGCCAAGAGTAGTACCACTCAGCATATACAAAATAATTTTCCAAGACCCGAAATATCACTAAGTCACAAGCTGCTATAATCTATGTAGCTCTATACAAAAGTCTGAAGATAATAAAGAAAGTCTCTAGGCGAGGGAGTAGAAGGAGACTCTGAAGATCTGCGGACGCAAGCAATAGTACCTTGAAGTCTCCCAGAATCAGCAGCACACACTAACCCCGAGGTTGATAGCTCGCACTTGGATATGCACACGAAAACATGTGCAGGGAAGGGCATGAGTACACCACAATGGTACCCAGTAAGTGCCAAGCCTAACCTCGGTCGAGTAGTGACGAGGTCAGGTCAAGGCCCTACCGGAGTAAACATAATAAATTAAATAGTAAAAGATAAAAGTAAAATATACGGTAACACAGGTAAAGAAATTCTCGAAAATTTAACAGTTAAGGTAGTCCTCGACTCAGAACAAAGTAAACACAGTGAAAAATCTCCCGGGATACCGTCCCGTAGTTCCAAATGAATATGCAGTATAGGGGGATCTATCGAAATATGTCCGTAGTCCTAAAGTAAATATACAGTGTTGGGGGATCTCCCAGAATACGTCCGTAGTCCCAAAGTAAATATGCAGTACAGGGAGATCTCCCAGAATACGTCCGTAGTCCCAATTTAAATATGCAACGCAAGATGAAATGGCAAGTATGGCATCGAGTTATACAGTTTATACTGAACACATATAAGGAAAGTAGGGACTTAACTAAGCATGGTGCACCGAATGTCAAATAGGCAGTTAAAACACGTAAGCATGCTTCTCTAGTCTAAGTTTAACAATTAAACGTATTAGTGCAATTTAATAAGGAAAAAAATAGTTTATGATTTAGAAAGGAAAAACAGGATTTTTGCAATAATAGCCCGTGGACGTACTCATCACCTCACGTACACGGCGCCCACACATCAATTAATATCAAGCATCTTAAAGGAAAGTCCCCAACACAAGGTTAGGCAAGCCACTTACCTCGAACCGCTCAAATCAACTCGATATCACGTTCTTGCCGCGAGTATCCGACTCCAAATAGCCCAAATCTATTCAAATTAATTGAATAATGTAAATATAACTACAAGTAACTAATTTAGCTAATTAATTCGAAGCTAAAGCGTGAAATTAGGAAAAATGCCCAAAAGGTCTCCCTAGGCCCACGTCTCGGAATCGGGTAAAAATTACAAATTATGAACACCCATTCACTCACGAGTTCACTCGAACAAAAATCATCTAAATCCGACGTCAAATTCCCATTCAAATCTCAGATTTTCAATTGGGGAACCTTTTCCCCCATTTCCAAACTTCTACCCTCAATTTCCTTAATTAGACGAGGAAAACAACAATAGATTAATGTATTATGATCCAAATAGAGTTAAAATTAGTTACCCAATAGTTCTCCTTCAAAATCCCTCAAGAAAACGTCTTCCACCGAGCTTTAAATTGAATTGGTGAAAAATGAGGGATGAACCCTCGAAGCTGCCTCTTCAACCCAGTGATTTCCGCACCTGCGCTCATGGGGCCGCATCTGCGGTCACTCACCTGCGGAAAAATCATTGCAGGCGCGAATATCACTTATCCGGGCTGGGGCCGCATCTGCGGGCAATTCCTCGCACCTGCGGTCCAAAACGGCACATCAGCGCATTTCACTAATGCAGCCAGGCTCCGCACGTGCGCCCACACTTCGCACCTGCGGGCTCGCAGGTGCGGTCCAACTTGTGCACCTGCGCTCCATCACCTGCCCCACCAATTCCGCATCTGCGCACTTTCTTCGCACCTGCGGCCTCCCTTCTACAGGTGCGAAACACCAGAACCAACAAAGGCACTAGATTTTTCTTAAGTCCAAATTCATTCCGTTAAGCATCCGAAACACACCCGAGGCCCCCGGGACCTCAACCAAACATACCAACCAATCCTAAAACACCATACGAACTTAGTCGAGCCTTCAAACCACATTGAACAATACCAAAATCATGAATTAAGCACGGATTTAAGCCTAAGAATTTAAAATTTTCCAAATTCTACAAATGACGCCGAATCACATGAAATCTAGTCCGTATGACCTTAAATTTTACACACATGTCACAAATGACACTACGAACCTACAGTCACTTTAGGAATTCCATTCCGAGCTCGATATCAAAATTTTCACTATCTGCCGAAATCGCCAAAAAATTAACTTTCGCCAATTCAAGCCTAAATCTACTACAGACCTCCAAAACACATTCCGGATGCGCTCCTAACCCCAAAATTACTCAACGGAGCTAACGGTGTCGACAGAATTCCATTCCAGATCCATTTTGACACAGTTCCGACTACGGTCCAAACTCTAAGGCTTAAACTCATAATTAGAGACTAAGTGTCCCAAAACTCTCCGAATTCCATAACCAAACACTCCGGCAAATCCCAAAAGCAGAAACAAATATAGGGAAAAAAGATATTAGGGGATCGGGGCTCTAATTTTCAAAATGACCGGCCAGGTCGTTACATCATCCCCCTCTTAAAACAATCGTTCGTCCTCGAACGAGTATAAAGACATACCTGAAACTGTGAAAAGATGAGGGTACTGGCTGCACATATCCTGCTCGGTCTCCCAAGTCGCCTCCTCGACCGGCTGACCCCTCCACTGGACCTTTACTGAAGCAATATTATTTGACCTGAGCTTTCTGACCTGCCTGTCCAAAATAGCTACTGGCTCCTCAACATAAGATAGATCTTTGTCCAACTGGACTGAGTTGAAATCCAATACATGAGTCAGATCACCGTGATACTTCCGGAGCATAGACACGTTGAATACCGGGTGAACTCCTGCTAGGCTGGGAGGCAAGGCAAGCTCATAAGTAACCTTCCCAACTCGCCGCAATATCTCAAAAGGACTAATGGACCTCGGGCTCAGCTTGCCCTTCTTCCCAAACTTCATGACACCCTTCATAGGCGATACCTGAAGCAAGACCCGCTCACCAACCATAAATGCCAAGTCACGAACCTTCCGGTCCGCATAACTCTTCTGCCTGGACTGGGCTGTGCGAAGTCTCTCCTGAATCACCTTCACCTTATCCAGGGCATCCTGGACCAAATCTGTACCCAACAATGGGCCTCGCTCGGCTCAAACCATCCCACTGGGGACCGATACCGCTACCATACAAAGCCTCATACGGTGCCATCTGAATGCTGGACTGGTAACTGTTGTTGTAAGCGAATTCTGCAAGTGTCAAATATTGGTCCCATGACCCTCCGAACTCCATCACACAGGCACAGAGCATATCCTCAAGAATCTAAAACGTGTGCTCAGACTGCCCGTCTGTCGGAGGGTGAAAGGCTATGCTCAACTCCACCCTAGTACCCAACTCCTGCTATACGACTCTCCAAAAGCGTGATGTGAATTATGTACCTCTGTCTGAAATGATGGATACTGGAATACCATGAAGGCGGACAATCTCTCTGATATAAATCTCTGCCAACCTCTCAGAAGAATAAGTGGTCAACACTAAAATAAAATGAGCTGACTTGGTCAGCCGATCCACGATCACCCAAATAGTATCGAACCTTCTCAAAGTCCGTGGAAGCCCAACTACAAAGTCCATGGTTATCCACTCCCACTTCCACTCTGGGATCTCTAACCTCTGAAGTAATCCACCCGGCCTCTGGTTCCCATATTTGACCTGCTGACAGTTTAGACACTTGGACACAAACCCTACTATATCCTTCTTCATCCTCCTCTACCAGTAGTGCTGTCTCAAATCCTGGTACATCTTCGCGACACCGGGATGAATGGAGTACCGCGAGCTGTGGGCCTCCTCGAGAATCAACTCCCGAAACCCATCTACATTGGGCACACAGATCCGGCCCTGCATCCTCATCACACCGTCATCACCAATAGTCACATCTTTGGCATCACCTCGCCGAACCCTGTCCTGAAGAACTAGAAGATGAGGATCATCATATTAGCACTCCCTGATATGGTCATAAAGAGAAGACCGAGCAACCACAGAAGCTAATACCCGGCCAGGCTCTGAAATATCCAATCTCACGAACTGACTGGCTAAGGCCTGAACATCCAAGGCTAAGGGCCTCTTATCTGTCGAAAGGTATGCCAAACTCCCCAAACTCACTGCCCGGCGACTCAAGGCATCGGCCACTATATTGGCCTTCCCCGGGTGGTATAATATAGTGATATCATAGTCTTTAAGTAGCTCCAACCGCCTCCGCTGACGCAAATTAAGGTCCTTCTGCCTGAAAAAGTGCTGCAAACTCCGGTGATCAGTGTAAATCTCACAGGGAACACCATACAAATAATGACACCAGATCTTCAGGGCGTGAACAATAGCTGCTAACTCGAGATCATGAACCAGATAATTCTTCTCATGCACCTTCAACTGTCTAGATGCGTAGGCAATCACCCTACAGTCCTGCATCAATACCGCTCCAAGGCCAATCCTCGAGACATCACAATAGACACTGTAAGACCCTGAACCTGTAGGCAATACTAATACCGAGGCTGTAGTCAAAGCTGTCTTGAGCTTTTGAAAGCTCTCCTCACACTCCTCGGTCCACCTGAACGGAGCACCCTTCTGGGTTAGCCTGGTCATAGGTGCTGCAATGGATGAAAATCCCCCCACAAAGCGACGGTAATACCCCGCCAAACCAAGGAAACTATGGATCTCCGTAGCTGATGACGGTCTAGGCCAGCTCTACACTGCCTCCACTTTCTTCGGATCTACCTTGATCCCATCACAAGACACTATGTGGCCTAAGAATGCCACTGAATCAAGCCAGATTTCACACTTAGAAAAATTTGCGTACAATTTCTTCTCCCTCAAAGTCTGAAGCACGGTCCTCAGGTGCTGCTTATGATCTTCCCGAGATCGGGAATATAGTAGGATGTCGTCAATAAACACAATGATGAAGGAATAAAGATAAGGCAGGAACACACTATGCATCAAATGCATAAAGGTTGCTGGGGCATTAGTCAGCCCAAATGACATGACAAGAAACTCATAGTGACCATATCTGGTCCTGAAAGCAGTCTTCGGGATATCTGACTCCCGAATCTTTAACTGGTGATAACCTGAACGTAAGTCAATCTTGGAAAACACTCTGGCACCCTGTAACTGATCAAATAAGTCATCAATACGAGGCAATGGATACCTGTTCTTCACTGTGATTTTGTTCAACTGGCGGTAATTAATACACATCCGCATAGAACCATCCTTCTTCTTCACAAATAAGACAGGAGCACCCCAAGGTGACACACTGGGCCGAATGAAGCCCTTATCAAGCAACTCCTATAAGTGCTCCTTCAACTCCTTTAATTCAGGAGGAGCCATAAGATATGGAGAAATAGAGATGGGCTAAGTGCCCGGCAACAAATCAATGCCAAAATCAATATCTCTGTCGGGCGGCATACCCGAAAGATCAACTGGAAACACATCTGGAAAGTCCCTCACTACTGGAACTGACTCAACTATAGGGGTATCAATACTGACATCTCTCACATCGGCCAAATACGTATCACACCCCTTCTCAACCATTCGCTGAGTTTTATGAAATGAAATGACCCTTCGGGGAGTATACTCTAAGGTACCTCTCCACTCTAATCTCAGCAAGCCAAGCATAGCTAGTGTCACGGTCTTAGCGTGACAATCAAGAATTGCATAATGGGGTGACAACCAGTCCATACCCAAGATAATATCAAAATCTACCATACTGAGTAATAACAAATCGGCTTTGGTCTCAAAACCACTAAGAGCAATCAAACACGACTGATATATGTGATTCACAACGAGAGAATCTCCCACGAGAGTAGATACATAAACATGGGAACTCAAAGAATACCGAGATATCCCCAAATGTGGATCATAATAAGAAGACACATATGAATGCGTAGAGCCTGGGTCAAATAATACTGATGCATCCCTATGACAGACAGGGACGATACCTGTGATGACTGAATCTGAAGCAACGGCCTCTGAACGGGCTGGAAGGGCATAGTACCTGGCCTGGCCTCCCCCTCTAGGGCGACCTCGACCTCCCTGACCTCCACCTCGAGCTAGCTAAGGAGGTGGGGTGGCAGCTGGTGCTGGAAGAATGGCCGAAGGACCCGGTGGAGCACGTGGAGGCTTATAAGTCTGTGAAGGTGCATCCCTCCTGGCTCTGGGGCAATCTCTAACCAGGTGACGAGTGTCAGCACACTCAAAACAACCTCTCAGAGGACGCGACGGTTGATACTGACTCAGACCTGGCCTGCTGGACTGGCCGGTAATATCACCTCGAGTATGAGGCATGCTGGATACTGGCGGTGCATAATAGGGCTTCTGAGGTCTAGGAGGAGCTGGAACACCGCTGGCTGCTAGAAGAGCTGAATGAATAGGGCGACTCACAAAACTTCTACCATAGCATGCTGCTGGTGCACGAGCTCCCGAATAATGACCAGTCTCTCGAGACCTCTTGGCCTCTCTCTCCTCTCTGTCCCAGGCAAACATGCCCTCCACTCTCCTGGCAATGCTCACTGCTTGCTGATAAGTGATGTCCATCTCCAACTCCCTGGCCATACTGGTCCGAATACTGGGGTGGAGTTCCTCAATGAAGCGACGAACCCTCTCTCTTACTTTAGCAACCAGAGCAGGTGCATGGCGAGCCAACTCACTGAAACGGACTGCATACTCCGACACAGTCATAGCACCCTGGCGCAACTGCTCATACTCTGCGCGCCAAGCATCCCTAAGGCTCTGAGGAACATAGTCACGTAAAAACATCTCTGAAAACTGAGTCAGAGTGAGTGAGGCTGCCTCGTCCGGATTGCTCAGCTTATAGGCATGCCACCACTGATATGCTGCTCCCCTCAGCTGGAAAGCAGTGAACGAAACCCCACTCGTCTCCGCAATACCCATAGTGCGGAGAATACGATGATACTCTTCAAGAAAACCCAGAGCATCATCTGAAGCTAGTCCTCTGAAAGTAGGCGGGTGGTACTTCTTGTACCTCTCAAGTCTGAGTTGCTCTGCCTCAGAAGCCACTACCCTGATCTCATGCTGAACCGGAGCCACTGGGGGCATAGGAATATACTCTAGGGCCCGATAAACCTGGACCCTCTGCTCAGGAGTGCGGGCTGCGGGAGTCTGTGCCCCTCCCATGACCTGAGATGTAGCGGGAGCTATCGGAAATAGTACAGCTTGAGCCAGAGTGCTGAACATGCTCATGAACTGAGCTAAAATCTCCTGGAGGGCTGGAGTAGCATTAGGGATCTCTAGTGCTGGCCCTCTAGCTGGAGCTGCTGGGGCTCCTCTGACGCAGCTCTCGTAGGTGCTCGGTCTGCACCGCGTGGTCATCCTCTACCCCTACCCCGGCCTCTGGCGGCTCTGGCAGGGGGCTCGAGTGCCTAATTGTTGGTCCTCCTAGTACGGGTCCTCACCATCTGTGAGAAAGAATAGAATAGAATCTTAGAATTTTTGGTGTCAATAACTCGCACGACAAGGAAATCAAAGAAATATGATTGTTCTTAACAGTTACATAGCCTCCCTAAGATAAGTATGGACGTCTCCGCACCGATCTGCGAGACTCTAATAAACCGGCTTGTGACTCGCGACTCCTATGAACCTAGTGCTCTGATACCAACTTGTCACGACCCAAATTAGCCCTCTATAAGGTGTCATGATGGCACCTAGTCTTTACGACTAGGTAAGCCTAATATTACGAAAAATAATAAGAAAACACAGCATTTTACAGATAAACAGCATATTGTGAATAGCCAAGAGTAGTACCACTCGGCATATACAAAATAATTTTCCAAGACCCGGAATATCACTAAGTCACAAGCTGCTATAATCTATGTAGCTCTATACAAAAGTCTGAAGATAATAAAGAAAGTCTCTAGGCGAGGGAGTAGAAGGAGACTCCGAAGATCTGCGGACGCAAGCAATAATACCTTGAAGTCTCCTAGAATCAGCAACACGCACTAACCCTGAGGCTGATAGCTCGTACCTGGATATGCACACGAAAACATGTGCAGGGAAGGGCATGAGTACACCACAATGGTACCTAGTAAGTGCCAAGCCTAACCTCGGTCGAGTAGTGACGAGGTCAGGTCAAGGCCCTACCGGAGTAAATATAATAAATTAAACAGTAAAAGATATAAGTAAAATTTACGGTAACACAGTTAAAGAAATTCTCAAAAATTTAACAGTTAAAGGAGTCCTCGACTCAGAATAAGGTAAACACAGTGGGAAATCTCCCGGGATACCGTCCCGTAGTTCCAAATGAATATGCAGTACATGAGGATCTCTCAGAATACGTCTAGTCCCAAAGTAAATATGCAGTGCTGGGGGATCTCCCGAAATACGTCTATAGTCCCAAAGTAAATATGCAGTACAGGGGGATCTCCCGGAATACGTCTGTAGTCCCAATTTAAACATGCAGTACATGGGGATCTCCCGGAATACATCCGTAGTCCCAATTTAAATATGCAACGCAAGATGAAATGGCAGATATGGCATCGAGTTATACAGTTTATACTGAACACATATAAGGAAAGTAGGGACTTAACTAAGCATGGCGCACATAATGTCAAATAGGCAGTTAAAACACATAAGCATACTTCTCTAGTCTAAGTTTAACAATTAAATGTATTAGTGCAATTTAATAAGGAAAAAAATAGTTTATGATTTAGAAAGGAAAAATGGAATTTTTGTAATAATAGCCCGTGTACGTACTCGTCACCTCACGTACACGGCGCCCACACATCAATTAATATCAAACATCTTAAAGAAAAGTCTCCAACACAAGGTTAGGTAAGCCGCTTACCTCGAACCGCTTAAATCAACTTGATATCATGTTCTTGCCGCGAGTATCCGACTCCAAATGGCCCGAATCTATTCAAATTAATTGCATAATGTAAATATAACTACAAGTAACTAATTTAGCTAATTAATTCGAACCTAAAGCATGAAATTAGGAAAAATGCCCAAAACTTCTCCCCGGGCCCACGTCTCAGAATCGGCTAAAAATTATAAATTATGAACACCCATTCACTCACGAGTTCACTCGAACAAAAATCATCTAAATCCGACGTCAAATTTCCATTCAAATCTCAGATTTTCAATTGGGGAACCTTTTCCCCCATTTCCAAACTTCTACCCTCAATTTCCTTAATTAGATGAGGAAAACAACAATAGATTAATGTATTATGATCAAAATAGAGTTAAAATTAGTTACCCAATAGTTCTCCTTCAAAATCCCTCGAGAAATCATCTCCCACCGAGCTCTAAATCGAATTGGTGAAAAATGCGGGATGAGCCCACGAAGTTGCTTCTTCAACCCAGCAATATCCGCACTTGCGGAAAAATCATCGCCGGTGCGAAGGTCACTTATCCGGGCTGGGGCCGCATCTGCGGGCAATTCCTCGCACCTGCGGTCCAAAACGGCGCATCTGCGCATTTCATGTACCTTTAACTGTCTGGACGCGTAGGCAATCACCCTACTCCTATTTTTATAGTAAATAGCTTTTGCAAGCTTTCAAAAATTAAGATTCTTATTTTAATAGCTATTCACTAACCATGTGATCCGTTTTCTTCCGATCCACTTTTTTTTAATAATTTAAAAAAAATATTATATAGAGAAAAAAAATAATAGTAGGAACGTTGTTACAATATTGTATATAATATGTTTAAAAAATAAGAAAATAGTTCTTTATGATTAATATCTTAATTGAGAGCGAATACTTTAAGTCTGGACGCATAAGATGATTTTTTTAAAAATGGGGTCCAATTTAAAAAATAAAAGGATATGACTTATTTGAATTTGAGATGATTTTAAAAAAATATATAATAAGAAAAATCATATTTTGGATATGAGCAATAGAGTCAAAGTTTCTTTTAAAATAATTTTTTGTTTTTATTTGTATTATATTAAAATGAGTGTGGTGCAATAAATATTAAATTAAACAAGTTAAATGTTTCTTGTACTACCAAGTTTCTTGGTTTGAATTCATGTTTAGTTTAAGGATAAAAAAAATGAAAGGTTTGTTTTGTTGATGTGTAGATCGTATATTTTTATTAAATAAAGTATATAATTAATTTTTATTAAATATACAGTATAATTTGCTATACACATAAAATACACAAAGTATATAGCGACTTTTCATCTTCATATGTATGGAAACATGTATCAATTTTAGTTGCTCAATGTATTTTGGGAATAGAAATAAGTTACTGTATTTATTAGTGTGTTTTAGAGGGAAAATTATTTGGGGGAAAAATTGCAAAACTGAATAAGGTTATGATAGTCTTTTTACGAGTGTGGCCACATTTGGGCCAACTTAACGTGGCCGTTTAGCAGCTCTCTATTATTTAATCTCATTTGTTTCATTTTACGTGAAACTCTTTTTCTTAATCTTTCCCCAAAAAGGACACATTTTATTGCTCTTTTGGCATGTTTATAAAGGAAAAGAATTGTTGAATATTTTCGCTACCTTTGTTTCGTTATATATGACATTCTTTCAGTTTTACTCTTTTAGAAACAAGAGTGGCAATTTTTTATATTTGAAAATTCTTTAATTTTGAACTTCTTAGTTTATTCTTAATTACATGGTCTTAAAACCATAAAAATATCATAGCATATATATGACCCAAGTTCTAAGAGTACCGTTAGTATGTGTAAAATCTCTTCTTTTCTTGCTTAAGCTTCACGATCCATTCAAATATCATCATATAAAATAAAATCGAGGAGTAATAAAAAAATATTTCTTAGTAATTAATCCTACAAAAATATTCAAAAGTTGAAGAAAATCAATTTTGAGCTTCAATTTCTATTCAAACAAATATATGAAGAGAATATTTATCTCTCTTATTTAACTGGAGTTTCTATAACGTACATTATTAATAAAGAAGAAAGAGATTTTTTAATACTAATCACACAATATAATTTAAAAGTTGAACAAAATCAAATTTTAAAACTTTAAATTATGTTCTAACACTTGTCTTTCTTATTTAACTGGATTTTTGATTTGTGTATTAATTATTCAACAAATTTCAAGAAATGCAAACTAAATTCTCCATATTAGTGATTGATTTAACAACTTTTTCCGGAGCAACATACGCAAATGTTGTTTAAACCTATTTCTCCATGACCAATTAGTAACAGACCTAATCTATATCTATAATTAACAATGACCTTGGAGAAACGCATGCAGTGAATGGAAATTGATTTCCTTTCTCTTGTTTTAATGGAAATTTATTTTGACGAAATTTACTCTTTGATAAATCTATTCAAATCGAAGAGCTGGATTTTTGAAATGATAAATTTTAGTGGGGGCCTGTTTGTAACGATCCGACCGATCGTTTTGAGAATTTAAGTTTCGTTCGGCGGCATAAAGCCCTGAGCAGCTTCGTATTATGTGTATTGACTTGTGTGCGTGGTTGAATTCAATTACCGGATGATTCGAAGTCATTTGGGACACTTAGTCCCTAAAACGGAAGCTTAAGTTTTAGGATTTTGACCGTAGTCGGAACTGTGTGAAGACGATTCCGGAATGGAGTTTCGTCTATTCCGTTAGCTCCGTTGGATAATTTTGGACTTAGCAGCGTGTCCGAATTGTATTTTGGAGGTCCGTAGCTTATTTAGGCTTGAATTGGCGAAAGCCAAATTTTTGGAGTTTTGGACCGCTAGTAAAATTTTTGATATCGGAGTGAAAATATGATTCCGGAAGTTGGAGTAGGTCCGTAATATTGAATATGACTTGTGTCCAAAATTTGAGTTCATTCAGACGTAGTTTGATAGGTTTCGGCATCGGTTGTAGGAATTTGAAGTTTCAAGTTCTTTAAGTTTGAATTGGAGGATGATTCGTGATTTTAGCGTTAGTTGATATGATTTGAGGGCTCGACTAAGTTTGTATGGTATTTTAGGATTGGTTGGTATATTTGGTTGAGGTCCTGGGGGCCTCGGGTGAGTTTCGAGTGCTTAACGGATTAAAAGTTGGATTTGTGTTGCCACTGAAGTCTTCATGCATCTCGTATTTTCGCACCTACGGTGGAGAGATCACAGGTGCGGGATCGCATGTGCGGAGAGACAAGCACAGAAGCGGAAAAATGGGGGAGTGCCCGGGGTTGCAGGTGCGAGGTTAATTTTCGCATCTGCGATGCCCGCAGATGCGTTAGAGTCATCGCAGATGCACAAGGTCCGCAGGAGCGGAAAGGATTTCCGCAGGCACGCACGCGCAGGTGTGATGACCCAAAATATCATCTTTAAATTTAATAAGTAATTCTGTGTTCTAAGACCTCGAAAAGTACCATTTTTTATTCTTCGACTTGCATGCGCAGTTCATATAATTTTTCGAAAAGTTTTTATGTGAAAAATGGATTAAAATATGAAATAAAGTTTTAAAACTCAATAGAGTTGACTTTGGTCAATATTTTTAACAAACGGACCGGGATCAGTATTTTGACAGTTTCGGGAGCTCCGTATCGTGAATTGGGACTTGGGCGTATGCCCAAAATTTAATTTGGAGGTCCCTAGCTCAAGTTATGACCATTTAACGGAACTAGCAATTTAAAGGCTAAAGATTTTCAAGTTAGACCACGGGGTTGACTTTTTGATATCGGAGCCGGAATCCGATTCTGAAAATTTAAACAGCTCTGTTATGTTATTTATGACTTGTGTGCCAAATTTAAATTCATTCCGGATTCATTTAATATATTTTGACACGAGATTTGGAAATTGAAAGTTTAAAACTCAAAGTTTGAATCGGGGTGTGAATTATAATTTCAACGTTGTTTGGCGTGATACGAGACCCCAAATAAGTCTGTATTATGTTATTGGACTTGTTGGTATATTCGTACGGGGTCTCGAGTACCCCGAGAGTGATACGGATGGAAATCGGATCAAGAACTGGACTTAAACAAAATTTGTATTTTTCCTTCTGCTGTAATCGCACCTGCGGATTTTTCTCGCAGGTGCGAGCTCGCAGAAGCGAGCCTTCGATCGCAGATGTGCCCGGGCATGGCTAGGCAAAAGTCCGCAGGTGCGGAAACCTACACGCACCCGCGCGTCCGCAAAAGCGGACCAAATGATCGCAGAAGCGAAGGCAGCGCAGGTGCGCATTTTTTCTCCGCAGGTGTGAGGCCTTGCCTGGCAGCCCCATTTCGCAGATGCGAGATTTTTCTCGCAGATGCGAGCTCGCATGTGCGAGCCCAGGCACGGAAGGTGCAGAAATGCCTGGGCAGTGTATACATCGAAGAGTCCGATATTTTTACTCATTTTGGTCATTTTGAGCTCGGTTAAGGCGAATATTTGGGCAATTTTTACGAAAAATATTAGGGTAAGTATTCTTTATCCCATATTGATTATATTTCATAATTCCGCGAATTTATGGAAGAAAAATTAGATTTTTCTAAAATCTTCCAAAAACGAGAAATTTAGATTTGAAGGTCCATTTGATATCAGAATTGGACAATTTTTGTATGGTTGAACTCGTATCGGAACAATTATTTAGATTTCGTGAGTTTTTTCAGGATTTGAGACGTGGGTTCCATTGTCGAATATTTAAATGAATTTCTGATTTTTATCCAGAAAATTTACAAATTCATATGGAATTAATTCCTATGATTAGTATTGAATATATCGAATTGTTTGTGAATAGATTTGAAGCTTCCAGAATCACATTTAAAAGGAAAAGTTGTGGTTGAATAATTGATTGAAATTTGCAAAGCGAGAAAAGTATCGTGGTTAACCTTGACTTGAGGGACTAGAACCCTTAAATTAATTATTATGTGAATTGCATGTGAACGACGTATAGGCGAGGTGACGAGTGTCTATACGTCATCAAATTAATTGTTTGCCTACATACTTGAAAAATTATAAATTATTTTAAATCATGAATTAATTATTATAATAGTTGTTTCTTTGAATTCCTGCATTAATTGTTACATGCTATTTGAATTATGTGCCTTAATTTTTATTTAACATTTAGCATATTAAATATTAAACTACATATTTTCTCTCTGATTTTTATAATAATTTGCTATTTGCCTTTGTTGTTTCGTAATTAAATCATAATTATTGTATTTTGTTTTCTTATAATTTTATATTAATTGTTGTATTTATTGGAAAAATTCTTCTATGAGAATTGGTAAATAAATATGTTGGATGAGCGGGTTGCATGCCGCAACAGGATTGATTATAATGAATATATTAGAGGATCGGGTTGCACGCCGCAACAGACTTATTAAAAGTCCATATTGGAGGATCGGGTTGCACGCCGCAACAGACTTATTGCAAGTCTATATTGGAGGATCGGGTTGCACGCCGCAACAGACTTATTTAAAAGTCGACATACATATATATATATATTGGGGGATCGGGTTGCACGCCGTAACAGACTTGATTAAAAGGAATATATTGTGAGAGCGGGTTGCACGCTACAACAGAATTGAATGTGAATATATTGTGAGAGCGGGTTGCACGCTGCAACAGAATTGATGGAAATGATAATTGGTTATGACTGCTGAGTTGGCTTGAATTATTATAAATGATTTACCTGATTTATTTCTACTATTGTTGTTGTTACTAATATTGCGTACATGTAATGTAAGTGACCCGCCTTAGCCTCGTCACTACTTCGTCGATGTTAGGCTCAGCACTTATCAGTACATGGGGTCGGTTGTACTGATACTACACTCTACACTTTTTGTGTAGATTTCAGAGTTGGTCCCAGCGGCGTGCCATAGACTTGCTCGGATTTCAGCTACTCGGAGGAGACTTGAGGTATAACTGCATGGCATCCGCAGTTCTGAAGTCCCCGTCTATTTTACTTTAGCTGTGTGTTTATTTTCAGACAGCTTTATTTTATTCAGACCTTTATTTGTATTATTCTAGAAGCTCGTGTACTTGTGACACCAATTCTAGGATGGTATTTAGACACCGTCATTTTTATGGATTATTCACTACATTTAGA
Source organism: Nicotiana tomentosiformis (assembly GCF_000390325.3). NCBI lineage: Eukaryota > Viridiplantae > Streptophyta > Magnoliopsida > Solanales > Solanaceae > Nicotiana > Nicotiana tomentosiformis. The sequence continues at coordinate 148,969,217 of NC_090814.1, read as the reverse complement.
CTTTACTTCCATATTTGTTCTTTGATTATTAATAGATTTAAAAATTATTTTAAAAATAGATAATATTATTCTAACGTTAGCTTGCCTAGCAAGTGAAATGTTAGGCGCCACCACGGTCCGAAGGTGGGAATTTTGGGTCGTGACAGTTGGTATCAGAGTACTAGGTTGCATAGGTCTCACGAGTCACAAGCAAGCTTAGTAGAGTCTGAAAGATCGGTACGGAGACGTCTGTACTTATCTCTCAGAGGCAATGAAGTTTAGGAACAATATCACTTCTTTCTTATTCTGTCGTGCGATTTTATTCTATCATCGATGATTGAACCATTCAACTCTTATTCTCTCGTAAATGGTGAGAACACGTCATACCTCTACCAATGGACAGGGACCAGAACCCCTGGTGGTAACTATGGCCAGGGGTAGAGGTCGAGGTCATGCCAGAGGCCAAGGCAGAGGCCGAGGTAAAGCTCAGTCCAGAGCTCAAGCAGCTACACCTATTGTAGAACCTCAAGTGGACCTTCAGGAGGAGGTTCCAGTTCAGAATGTACCAGTTGGACCAGTTCAGGTCCCGGAAGGATTCATAGTCACTCCAGTACTTCAGGACGCTCTAGTCCATTTGGTAAGTCTTATGGAGGGCGTGGCCCAGAATAGTACATTTCCAGTGGCACCAGCCGTCTCACAGGCTGGGGGAGGAGCACAAACTCCCACTACTCCCGCTCCGGAGCAGATGGCTCCCCAGAATCAGGCTCCAGCAGCCCCGCCAGTTGGGGTAGTTCAGCCAGTTATTGCGGCACAGATCGGTGATAGGCCCGCCATGTCTTTTGAGGCCTTATTGAGACTGGATAAGTTTACCAAGCTCTTTCCAGTTCACTTAAGTGGTACACCTTCTGAGGACCCACAGGATTATCTTGAACGCTGCCACGAGGTGCCGCGAAACTTGGGTATAGTTGAGACCAATGGGGTTGATTTTGCTGTATTTCAGATGACGGGTTCCGCCAAGAGGTGGTGGAGAGACTATACATTGACCAGACTAGTTGGATCGCCTACACTTACCTGGGAGCAGTTCTCTCAGCTATTCCTGGAGAAGTTCCTTCCTATCACACTGAGATAGGAATTCCGCAAGCAATTTGAGCGTCTACAGCATGGCAGTATGACTGTTACTCAGTATGAGTCCCGTTTTGTGGATTTGGTCTGTCATGCTCTCCTTTTCCTACCTACGGAGGGAGAGAGAGAGAGTGAGGAGGTTTATTAAGGGACTCACTCACCCTATCAGACTTCAGATGGCCAAGGAAATCGGAAGTGAGATTTCTTTTCAGGCGGCTACTAATGTCGCAAGGAGGATCGAGATGGTTCTTGCACAGGAAAGAGGGCAGAGGTCCGATAAGAGGGCTCGTCAGTTCGGTGGTTTCAGTGGTCTCTCGTCTGGAGGTAAGGGTAATTTTGGTAGGGGTCATCCTCCCAGACCATTTCATTCAGCACTTCATGTATCTCCCGGTGCTTCAGGGAGTCACGGTCCTATTATGCCTTACTCTGGACGACCAGTATTCAGTGCACATTCAGCTCTTATCAGTGCACCACCACTCCAGAGTTACTACAGTGGTTATCCGGCCTATTTGGGTCAACTTCAGCTTCAGCAGCCACAACATCATGATGGGTGTTATGAGTGTGGAAACATTGGTCACATCAGGAGGTATTGCCCTAGATTGGCGAGTAATAGATCTCGACAAGATTCTCGTGCCATCATACCGGCACCGGTTGCTTCACCGCCTGCTCAGCCAGCTAGAGGTAGGGGTCAGGTAGCTAGAGGGGGAGGTCAGGCCATTAGAGGTGAAGGTCAGGCCATTATAGGTGGAGGTCAGACCGTTAGAGGTGGTGACTAGCTAGTTAGAGGTCGTCCTAGAGACGCAGTTCAGAGTAGTGGGGCCCAGCCCTGATTTTATGCTTTTCCAGCTAGGCCTGAGGCCGAGTTATCTGATGTTGTGATCACAGGTATTATTCCAGTTTGCCATAGGGATATTTCAGTTCTGTTTGATCCAGGATCTACTTATTCCTATGTGTCCTCATATTTTGCTTCATATTTGGTTGTGCCTTGTGATTCTCTGATTGCTTATGTGTGTGTATCTACACAAGTGGGAGACTCTGTTATAGTAGATCATGTCTATCGTTCGTATGTGGTTACTATTGGTAATCTTGAGACTAGTGTGGATCTTCTACTTCTTGATATGGTAGATTTTGATGTCATCTTGGGTATGGATTGGCTGTCTCCTTATCATGCTATATTGGATTGTCATGCCAAAACAATGACCCTAGCTATGCCGGGGTTACCTTGGTTAGAGTGGAAAGGAACTCCTAGCCATTCTGCCAGCAGAGTTATTTCTTATATGAAAGCTTGGCGTATGGTAAGGAAAGGGTGTCTAGCCTATTTGGCTTATATTCGCGATCCCAGTGCGGATGTCCCTTCAATGGACTCAGTACCAGTTGTTCGTGAATTTTCAGAAGTATTTCCTGCAGATCTGCCCGGGATGCCACTCGACAGAGATATTGACTTCTGTAATGATTTGGCTCCAGGGACTCAGCCCATTTCTATTCCACCATACCGTATGACCCCTCCAGAGTTGAAAGAATTGAAAGAGCAGTTACATGAATTGCTTGACCAGGGATTCATTAGGCCTATTATCTTGCCCTGGGGTGCACCAGTATTATTTGTAAAGAAGAAAGATGGCTCTATACGGATGTGTATAGACTATCGGCAGTTGAACAAGGCCACTATCAAAAACAAATATCCGCTGCCAAGAATTGATGACTTATTTGATCAGCTTCAGGGTGCCAAGGTATTTTCGAAGATCGATTTGAGGTATGGTTACCATCAGTTGAAGATTAAGGCCTTTGATGTCCCTAAAATAGCTTTTCGAACTCGGTATGGGCATTACGAATTCCTAGTGATATCATTTGGGTTGACAAATGCCCCAGCGGCATTTATGGATTTGATGAATCGGGTGTTCAAGCCTTATTTGGACTATTTTGTGGTTGTATTCATTAATGATATCTTAATTTACTCCAGCAGACGAGAGGAGCATGAGCAGCATCTTCGAAGTGTGCTTCATACTTTGAAGAATAATCAGTGATATGCCAAGTTTTTAAAATGTGAGTTTTGGTTAGACTCAGTTGCCCTTTTGGGGCATGTGGTATCGGCAGAAGGCATAAAGGTGGATCCTAAGAAGATTGAGGCTGTTCAGAATTGACCTAGACCTACTTTAGTTATAGAGATCTGGAGTTTCCTGGGTTTAGCAGGTTATTATCGTCGGTTCGTGGAAGGGTTTTCATCTATAGCAAGCACACTGACCAGACTAACCCAGAAAGGTGTCCCATTCAAATGGTCAGACGAGTATGAGTTGAGTTTTCAGAAGCTCATGACCGCTTTGACTACGGCGCCAGTGTTGGTATTACCTATATGTTCAGGATCGTATACGGTATATTGTGACGCATCTCACATTGGGCTTGGTGCAGTATTAATGCAAGATGGAAAGGTAATTGCATATGCATCGCGGCAGTTGAAAGTTCACAAGAAGAATTATCCTGTTCATGACTTAGAATTGGCAGACATTGTTCATGCGCTGAAGATTTGGAGGCATTACCTCTACGGTGTCTCATGTGAGGTATTTACTGATCATCGCAGCCTTCAGTGTCTGTTAAAACAAAAAATCTTAATTTGAGGCAGAGAAGATGGTTGGAGTTGTTGAAAGACTATGATATTACCATTTTGTATCACCCCGAAAAGGCCAATATGGTGGCCGATGCTTTGAGTAGAAAGGCTGTGAGTATGGGCAGTCTTGCGTATATTCCGGTTGGTGAGAGGCCATTAGCTGCAGATGTTCAGACTTTGGCTAATCAGTTCGTGAGGTTAGATGTTTTAGAACCCTGTCGGGTTCTAGCTTGCACAGTCGCTTGGTCTTCTTTATATGAGTGCATTAGAGAGAGGCAGTATGATGATCCTCACTTACTTGTCCTTATGGTGACTCCGCCATGGGAAGAGCCGCTTCCTTCTTGCTTGATAGGGGGGGCTTCCATTCACCAGCGCAGACTAAAAGTGCTCTCCGAACCGTGCTGGATAGTCACCCATCACACGACTCTCAAACCCAACCTGTGGTGGATCCCGGGAGACAAAATCAAAACATAACATCCTTTGCCCCATACTTTGAGATGCTCCTCCCCGCCGATCAAGGAGCGAGGCTGCTCGTGATAGGCAACGCTTTAAGCTGCTATCGTTCGGTTCGGATAAGTCAAGTTCCTTCGGTCGCTTCGCTCAGGCGGTCTTCCTTTATCTTCCCTAACGTTCAGAGTAGTTATGGTTTGAGATGAGAAAGGAGCACCGGCCGAATGCAATGAATGAATAAGAAATTGACAGCAGAGGGAATCAATGATTCTTATTCGATCGAGTTCTAGCTAGAAAGATATAGATTACACACCGGAGGTTGGTAAGAACTGAGGTTTGGAACCCTAACCTAAGTAGGCCTACCAGCGAAGCAACAGGTACTTGATCGGGCGGGGGGCGGTTTGGTTTCAAGGCCCTCGCAGCAGGAAGAGGTAGTTGTCATTTGAAAGTAAAGGCTCTTCTCCTGTCAACTCTCTTTACTGAGCGAGACTCCATCCATATCCCTACTAGTGGTTTTTCTTTCATTCAATCATCACTTGTTTGACAGCTTAAACTAGGCTCCACTTTAGAGATAGGTTTTTGGTCTTAATCAAAATAGGTCAAGGGCGCGTCGGAACGGTCGGTAGCTGCTTAGTCTCATCCGAGAGTTTAATCTCCTTACTCCTTACTGCTTTTTTCAAAGAAAAAAAGAAGGGGGTCGATTTAGGCTCCTTCCCTTCCACTGTGTAGCCGCGCTAGCAGGTACTACGAGCCCTCTGTCCCACGCATCTAACCAGCTCGCGTGGTTCACCGGTTCCACCGAAAACTCTCATTTGTTGAAGCGGAGCATAGTGCACTTTAGGCGCTGAGCGAGAAAGGTCTCTTCTTTCCTTTCGGTTTATTCACTGATCTGAATCTTAGCACTTGTTTTCTTATTGATTCCCGGGGCGGTGGCATTCTTGAATGAAGTCTATCAGAACCGAATTAGCACTTCTCAGATCAAGCTAGGCCTCTCCAGCTGAGCTGGGCACCGGGGCCCTGGATGCGCTAGCGATTGGCACATAGGGGAATGGTTGCCCGGGTTTCTCGGCCTGGTATCCTGCACCTCGCGTTCATGATATATACATTCAACTGTGCCCCGGAGACACGGTCGAAGCACACCCATCCAGTGTGCTTCTTTCACGACATGCTATAGTCCTGGGTGTCTTCCAGTGGTCTTCTAGCCTTAGAAGAAGTCGTGTCCGCCCCGGGCATCTGCAACGTCCTCCTTTGATATTCTAATCTGGGAGAACTAAAAGACTGACCCATTCGGTGACTTTCGCGGTTGCCCTCACTAAACCAACTTGAATCTGAACTACGATTCAGATCAATTCTTACCGAAATAGGATTTCCTTTTCGTGCCATATGCGCTTAGACTTTACTTTTTCCCCTTTTTTCTTCCCGGTCCAATATTTGTTCTCGAAGGTCTTCGTTTCCATGTAGAAGCAAACTCTCCAAATTTATGACCAACCTTTCCTTCAGTAATCTTACAACGAACAGGAGTTTTTCCATTGTAAATTCGTACGGAGCAATCAACGAATTCCGGCGAAATAGAAGATCTACGTGACCAAATTTTCCTATTAAAAAGAGGATCTCTCTTCTTCTTCATTCTCAAGAGGAATGCATCAACAAAACTTCTCTTCCATATAGATCGTCGTGGCATGAACTAATTTCTTCGCTTCGATTCTGCCCCTAAAGCTAGCTCCTACTCCTACTCCTCCTCCTTCTCCTTTAGGATAGGATCCTCCTTGGTCCTTTTTACATAACACTCTCGGCCGCCCAAGAGGACTGGCTATCTTTCTCTTTATACACAATATCTTGAAAGGCAAAGAAAAACATCTACCTTGGCAACGTCATTAACTGATATATTCATTGCATGGAATGCCATACTCAATTGTCAGCGACTGGGGACCCGGTCTTCATTAGCAATTTATGGCATGAGCTCTTTCGTTTACAAGGGACACAATTTAACATGAGTACTGCTTTACACTCTTTTCCCGGGTGGGGCTTCTTATACCTAAACGCAGCAGGCCCCGCGAGTAGTCGAACAAATGAGAGGTTGTCGACGAAGGCGTCAAAGGTTGCGCTTGCGATAATCCGAAGGTTGCGCAAGACCCCTTCAACCTCGCCCGCGTGTTAGCTTGCTTGTACTATCGCTCGCCTGCCTGACCTGCTTTCTGGCTAGCTTCTTTATGGCAAGCGCTACCCTAACCTAGCTAGCGCTACATCTTGCTAACGTCGTCTGAATTGCCTTGCAAGCGCTACATCTATATGGCAAGCCCACGTCGCCTTCGTCTCCCATTGTAGTCGCCTTCTTCATATGGCAAGCACTACCCGTCGCTTGCACTACATTGTCTGACGATAACCTTGCCTGACTGCTTTTGCTCTGACTGAGCTGACCGTCGCACTTGACTTCTATATCCCATTATCCATAGATCTCCTTCCTTATCGTTGCCGGTCTAAGCAGATGGTTGCTAAGTCAGATGTCTGGTGAACACATTCGTAATGAGTATGGGTCTAGTAGGTGTACTAGTAAGGAAGCGAGGTACTGAGTTTAGCGTCGACAAGGCAAGTAGTGGATCTTTATTATCGAATGATATGGGAGACAGTCAAACCATCAGTCTCAGCATCAACAGAAGAAAAGGACTGACCGACCGCCATTCAAGAGAGATCCCGAAGGCTCAAACTTTTTGCTAGCTTTGAAAGATGGGCCGAAGGAAAGAGGAAGACCAAACAAAGTCGCGGTCAAAGCAAAGAAAAAGATGCCAAAAAAGATTCACTTTAGCTTCTAGCTCGCTTAGCTTAGTGTAGGTTGCTTGCAAGACTTTCGATAGCTGGCTCGGCCGAACGGAATCACCGATCTAGATAGAAGGGTCGTTCACTCCCTATTCTTTGAGAGGTTGCTTGCGACGGTAGCATTAGCTAGGCAATCAAGGCAGGTCGAACAGAGTCAGTCCTAGGGTGAAGATCATCGGATGGAAAAATGGATTGAGCTGGCTAATCACTTGATGACCCGGTGGAGAATGGGAACAGAGAGTCGCTCCCATAAATGAATGAATGGGACTCCTGGTCCTGATCGAACCAGATATTCCGACAACCCGGGGAATAGGCAGAAAGAGATGGGTCGGATACTGGAATCTGCCCAAAAGTCCTGACTTTTTCGAGGGAGGGCTTCGACCCGTATCTGGCCAACTCCTCGAACTGCTGGGTGCGGCATATTCATGGACTGGCAAAGAGAACTCTCAATTTGATCAGGAGAGCCTAGAGAGCTCTCTATCTTTCCCCAAATTCCGACTAGCGCGGTTCTTTTTCTCAACCAATTTGAATTCCATTTCATTTTTTATTTTAAGTGTTGTAGAGTAGTAAGTAGTTAGGCGGATTTCAGCGCATGCTGCATTGAGAATCTCCAAAGAAATTAGAAGCGCCTATGATAGCGAATGATTATTCCCATTTGTGACCGACGGTTGCTTGCAAGAGGTGGCGATCAGCAGTGTTCCAAAGCGCCATAACGATGTGCGTTAGAGCGATATGGCAAACGATACCCAGCACCTGTAGTTATGGGGATCGCCTTCGGCTTGCTATACTCTTTCCCTAACGCATGCTGGTTACCATAAAGACACCGAGGGATATCGCATGCGCTAGTTTCGAGGATATTGTTTACACTACTATTAGTAACAACTCAAAGTGCCGGAACGACTCTAGTGGTGCAAGCGAAGGTTTCAGTCTTGTTGAGCGAAGCAACCACTTGTCGCCCTTAGTGCTCCAAAACACCCTTTCGCTTGCGTGAGCAACGGCCCCTAGCGCCCAGAGCAAGCGTCTTTAGTGTTCCCGACCGCCTGCCTTTCGGCCTTAGCGTTCCAAACAACCAGTAGTGTGACCGATCTGTGTTCAAAATAATCGATGACGCTAGCGATGACTCGTGGGGCCCCCTAACGCCAAACAAAAAGGACTAGTGCTATAACGACTAGTGGTGTTACGGAATAACTACCCGACGAGTGGTAATAAGGAAAACGTAAGTAGGTTTGACAGTAGCGTTAGGACGACTGGTTCTCGTAGTTGTATTGCCCTAATGCAACGAATCAAACAACTATGAGTGCTCCCAAGACGATGAGATGCATGCGCTATACCGTCGAGTATTGCTTGCGAAGCAACCGCAACTCGTTGTAGGTCCTCTCCAACCATTATAGTCGAGTAGCTTTCACTCCTTCGCTTGAAATGTGCGGTTGGTTTACCTAACGCATGGCTTTCCCAATGCCAATATTCGCATGAGTTCTCCTAGGCCATAACCCATGCGTTGAAAGAAACCGCATGATGCATTCCGGAGTTGCCGTAGTTCCGTTACCGCCTTGTCGTCTTGGGTTGGGAAGGATACGACAGGCTCAATTCAAGGACACTCAATTTCAAGCTCAATTTCAGGCTTTCGAAGCTCTGACGCTTTCTGTTGTATTTGTTCTCTCTTTTGTTTACCTTTCATTTTCACTTTCTTTTTATAGAATGTAGTGCCCAACAGTTTAAAGGAAGGGGTGAAGTCTCGGGATCTGTTCTAGCTGAATTGTTAGATGTCTCTCTCCGGAGTCGCTCCTCTATCTTTCGTGAAAGCATACGAGTCGTTATGTTAAGCATCTAATCCTAGTCTTTATGTTATCTGTGTTAGAGGAGTTAGATGTCCCTCATGTTGAACAGTCTGACATCAAGTTTTTAGGACCTTAGTCGCTATGCGAACACTTAACACAAGACTGAAAGCATTAGTGGTTTATGAATCAGTTATCAAGGATCTTAGCCAAACGGTGACCGGCTACATAAGCACTTTGGGCGCAGGTTTACTTGACGAATTATCATAAAGACACCACTCTGCTATATATATAAGAAAATTGGATTCTAAAAAAAGATTCAATTAATTAGAAGCATTCGCAGTTTTCAGTTCGTTTGTCATCATCTAAAAGGAAAATCATTTTCCACGTTAGACCGTGCTTGAGGGCCGTGTGTAGGGTTTGGCTTGGGAAAAACCCGTGGATGAGCGAGAATATACGAATATTTTTGTTAGATGGTTTTCCCTTACAGTCTTTTTTGTTAAAATGAATGCGGATGGGTGTCTGCTTTCTTTGAGAATTTGGATTGTACAACCAAGATTGTGGCTGAATTCTGGGCCATCTACCGTGGCCGTATGTTGGCATGGGATTTGGGTTACAAGCAGGTCATTCTTGAAACTGATTTTGAATATTGTTTGCATGCTGTGATTCATTTGATTTCCTCTAATCACCCTCAAGCACAACTGATCCAAGCTTGCTGGAATCTTGTTCAAAGGGATTGGCAGTGCTTTTGTAAGCATACTCATAGAGAAGAGAGAAGGTAAGATCGCGGCCGACTGGTTGGCATCTGAAGCTCTGAAGCAGCCGCCAGGTTATCAACAGCTTTTGACATGTCTGCCTGGACATAAGATACCTAAATAAGAATAAAGAAAAGGAAAACATTATTGTAAATGGCACGAGAAATGGACTCACTCTACAAATAATTGTGTAAATTTTAGGAATCTGATTCAAGATTACTTGGACAAAGGTTTGTTCCGGATAGCAGACCGACCAATGGGAATCGAGACATCACCGTTTGCGGGAGCAGTAGAGATCAATATGATGTCTGCTGACCTAAGGAAGTTGTCTGACCCACAGAAAGAGTTGGAGGCGGCTGAGCACATCCCACAAGAGTCAAGCCTAGAAAGCGTGGCAAGTCATTCGCCAAGGCCATTACCAACAACAGGATTATGTTCGAGATGTCAACTTGAAATCTCGATGAATCGAGGAGAAAAGCATCTACCCTTTCGAAAAAGGATGGAATGGCGACCTGTGGTAAGAGAGCCTTTAGCACAAGAGCGAAGGATGACGACTGATTCAATTGCCCTCTCTACTCAATTGATTGAATATAGTTGCGTGAAGCAGCATAAGTGCTAACCTGATCTAAGGAAGGAGGGGGAATGCGAAAGCAAGGCTATTCCGGGGCGTCAAGTGTCTGTAGGCCTATCAGCCATGAAGTATGCATAAGCGGGAATAGGCTAAAAGTACGGTTATAAGGCATCTAGAGGGCCTGTTTTCGGCTGGTCATAACCAGAACTCTTAGGTTAGGGGTCCGCCCTTAGCCTAGTACTTAATAAAGGGAGGCAAGGCGAACTTCTTCTACATCGAATTCACGAAAATAATCATATGAGAAATCGTCTGATGAAGAGTTCCATAGCTAGACGATTTTCCACGTGGAATGAATTATGAAAATAGTATGGCAGAATGGTATGATTATACGACTAGAGAACAGATAACCAGGAAAGAAAGGGAAAACCGACCGGGGCCTTGCCCTTACTTTAGCTTTAGGAAGAAATCCAGACTTTGGAGCTCAGCTTAGGGATCAGATATCGATATCGGAAGATCAGGCCCATTCACTTCTTCTTGACTTCGATGATTTGCCTGCAGGAGGATCATCGAAGGTTGGAGAAAGAGATAGAAAGCTGACTAGAGTAAGGGGTAGAGGGGCTGTGTATATCTATTCCAATCGGGGTGATAGCTCGACTCGACAAATGGGAGAAAGATCAAATCGCGCGGGAGAGGGGGTACCACCCATCATCTAGATTCAAAGTCAAGGTCTTGTTCGGATATTGATCGTAGCAAGCATCACTTCCTTCATTAGATGGATTCAGGCTTGCTTGTCTCGCTCTCATATTGGAAGGCTAGGTTTGGAACCCTCTAGGAACTGAATCGCTAGAAAGATCTCTTCTTTCGTTTAAACCAAGTGGACCCTAAACCAAAGCTTTGATCGCTGCGCTTCCCCCTTATTGTTAGTCCTCTTACCATACACCACTTCAAATGCTTACTTCCCCCCTTACTTAATATAGGCCGATTCACATCGTTTTTATAGGCAAACTCAGCAGTTGGAAGAACTTATCCCCCTTGCTCGGTCTCCCTTGCACTAAGCTCTTCAGCAAGTCTTCCAGTAAACCGACGACTGGAGTCTGGCCGTCCTGAGTGATAAGCACTACTAAACCTCAGTTCAATGCCTAATTTCTTCCATAGCACCCTCTATTAGAGGGCAGACTGCTGTCTTGATCGGGCGTAATGCTCCCCCTTCGTCATAAGGCGTGCTTTCTCACCACCTAATGATGATCAAATCACGATCATGGGGTTTCCCGGTTCTAATTCCATATGCAGAATAGAATGGAAATCAAGACCCCGAAGCTTCTTTAGTTCCAGATGATGCGGATCCAATTTCATCTCCTGAGCTATACCTATAACTTATGCAAATTTTGATTTTCCCGAATTTAGTTAATAAATAAGGCGAGATGGAGACCCTGATTTGGACCCTCGTGATCGAGCTTATGATTGTAAAGAACGCGGAGCCATAGTCAAACGATCCAAACCAGGTTGAGAGCGCCGAAGCTTATCCACCTGAAGCACTCACTTCAACTCCTGTCTTGCAGTGGAAGCTGTAGCCGGAAGCTTCACTGTGGAGGCTGGCGGTCAGATGGAGCTGATTAGATCCACAGCCGAGATGGGTCCATCCCTGGAGTCAAAGAGTTATCACCCACTATATCATTGATGCGGACGGGGCTTCCTCGCATCATACCGTCGTTTCATCGAAAGATGATTCGACGTCGTGATGCAAAGGCTGACTGGTTCTGCTTTATCTCTCATGGTTTTCGATATCGCGGGTAGTCCACTTATATCGTAAGATAAGTATGGCTACCTTCGAGTCGATCTTTGAGAGATGTAGCTCCTACTACGGTGTTCAGTCTATTTGTAGTGAATTAACTACACCTTTTCATCACCTACAAAAGACATATCTCCCGTGGATCTCGGAGATCCCTCTTTCTCGGGGTATTTTCTGGGTCAAGTATTCCGCTCGTTTGCTGTCAGGAATTCAGTAGAGTGGCCTTGAAAGAAGCAAGCCTACTCTTCTTCATGTGTAATGCTTTCTTTAAGGATATCTTTCTTTTCATAAGCCCACAAGGGATTTCATCAGGGTAAATTCCAATCTAACTATTAAATAAATAATTACGACTAATCGTAAGAGGAACTATTCTATATGTAATCTTCAGAATAGAGCTCTGATACCACTCTAATGAAAGCAAAAATCCCGAGAAAACGTATCTAGAAGAGCTTGAGGATTTTAAGTTACCTTTAGGGCTAGTTAGGTAAAACCTTATATACGCAATTATCAGATCGATCTTTGAAGGACACGATGGAACTTTCCTCCTTGACTTCGATTTAGGAATATTTTCATCCGGGATTGGAATGACCTATGTTGTAACGGAGGAGAGAAGGTGAACTAGCTTCCTTTGGTCGCCTCTCCCGTCTGGTCGAGTAGCTTTCGCTCCTTCCTACTTACTTTATTATAATATAAGCTTAAGCTGCTACGTGGCCTATTGGGAGCTTTTTAGTCATAGTGGGAGCTTTCGGAAATCACTTAGCAGGTCTTCATCATAGGAAGAGGGAAGAACAAGGGAGAAGATCTTATTTAAAAGAAGACGATTCCAAAAGAAAGTCAAAACGGGGAATAGGATGCCTTAAAGGTAAATAAGAAAGATCCTAAATAAAAAAAAAAATACCTGCCTTTCTAATGAGATGTGATCTGTCTAGGGCTAGCTGAACTAAGCCTCATCAGAGGAGGAAAGATTTGCTGCTTTCATACTTTTTCTTCCTGCTACGCCCTTGCTTTCCCACCGCTCCGTGGGGGACCTTTTCTTCTCACTTGAGAGATGCGATTTGAAAGAAGAGAAGAGGTTCTATTAGTTAATCACCATCCCTTCCTCTAATGAATTAGATCCCATCTGCTAACTATAACTCAACTCCGAGGGAATAATGAAAAGCAAAAAAATCCTCTACTCGAAAGCCGTTGCTGATCTGATCTTTTCTTTCCTGGGCGTGGGCGAGACAAGGTCTTCTTAGTCTTCCACTTTTTCGGTGATATCTATAAGAAGGAATACCTGTCTCAAGGTAAACAGGAGTTCCCGGCTCAAGCGAAATGATACTGGCGCAAGGTAATTCAATTCTTTAGTTTGTGGCAGAGAGTTTTAGAAGACTCTCGGTTATTAAGGTCACTGCTTAACAAAGCGATCTTGATAGCCGCTGACGTACTAAGGAGTTATGTATTGGAGCTTACATGTTTGCTCTTACGGTAATGAGGACGGCCCGACGTTCGGGGATGTTGCATTGCACTTTCTATTTAAAGCAGTGTGTATCCTCGCTTCAGAGGGCTTGTGGCGGAGAATTTAACCATTACTCACTTCGCGTACCCATCTTTATGACACGCTCCTAGGGTATCATAATCCCCTCTTTTCATCGAAAAACTTATATAAATACAAGAGGGATGATTATAGTGATTGTGTTAGTTTAGATCTATCTTTTCTTCGGAACCTTAGCAAAGGTTGTTTGCCTTGCCAAGAAGGATACGTTCTCTAGCATTATCACTCAAGTCTTGGACTTGGATTCTGTGTTGTCTTTGATGTCTGATATTAAGGTAGTCTAATTCCAAACCAACTGCAGTACCTAAGCTATCCTTTAACACATTACCCATTCCATAAATAAGGGGCCCTTACAAGAAGTCCCTAGACTAGGGAGATCAAACATCTCCTTGGGAATAAGACGTAACTCCTGGGGTTTCTTTTATAATAAAAAAAACTAAGATCCCCTTCCAATACGGGCTCAAAGGCTGACCTCTTCCGAGCCAAAGCTAAAAAGGAAGTCGGAGCTTGGTCCACATTGAGAAAAAACGTTCGTAATGAACGGATCTCCGATGGTCGAGCCTGCTAAGGACACGGAACCCAGCATCACCTACCCGAGCCAAGGTACTCAACCTTTGGAAAGGGTCTTTAATGTGAATTGCGAACAACCCGCATGGGTGGTATGATTGAAACATAGTTTGAATAGGGGCACAAGTCTAGAGTTGTGGTATGGAAAATAGATGAGAAAAAAAAACCTCATCTCTTTACTTAGTCAGAGTCATTGTTTTACTCTTTCTATCTGCATGACTGCTTTCTTATGATGAGTAGTGCCCATCACTTGCCTCTCTGTGCCCTGTATAAAGGAGCATCCACTGCGCTTACTAGTGGGTATGATTAAAGTCAAGAGCGGGTCTCTCAGAAAAAAGGACCTTATCTGTATCTGTCTCTCTTATTGTGAGGCTTCCCTTCCCTTACTCTAGGGCTTTTCTTCTCTTCTTCTCTAAGGGCAGTGAAAGCCATCTGATATAGGGCTTTCTCCTGTAATCTGTCTCTCGATAAGAAGCTTTCTTTTGATCCGGGTTAATCTCGTCTTCTTGAAGAATTACGGATTCCTAAACCTAGTAAGGGAAAGCGATTCTACTCCAATTGCATTCATCAGTCGGATGAGAGTGAGAATAGAAAGGAAGCCAGGAGGAAGAATGGAGTATAGCATTACCTCTAGAGTATAACCCGGAGCCTTCTTTTCGTAAACCCTACTCCTGCGCCCCTCAATCCCATATCTACTACTTAGTCAAGCCCTTAACTACTTCTATATCTTAGAACAACCCTGCTCTCTGATCGACGTTTTATAGTCTGCATATCTATGGAAAGAGGAAGCTAGGAGAGGATTCTAAACAATTCTATCGAGCCGAACAACAAAAAGAGAAAGATAGAATACCTTTCTTAGCTAGCCTAGCGTGCTAGAAACCTACAGGGAACAAGAGCCAGATCGAAGACATTCCTTTCATTCTTTTATACCCCTCTCTTCTTAGTTGCTCCTCTTTCTAGGGATCTAATGGTCGTAGACCACCTTCTTGTGACTATGTTGAAGAATTCTTTCCCCCCTTTGAGTTCTCGAGTGAAAGGGTCCAAGCCATAGGAAAATATCCAGTTTCTCTCGCAACATATCTAGTTTATCCTGAAGCAGCATTTCTCGAAGTAGCATTCCCATAAGTAGAGGATGAAACCCTTGCTTGTTTATCCCGACGAGGGTTTATGAATCACTCAAACGAGCCTTTCTAGCCGCATCTGAATCGGCATCCCTATCCATATGTTTATGCGCAGGGGCATCCAAATCCGAATCTGTAGAATCTATTGGGGAATCCCCATCCGCACCCGAATTGGCTAAATCTAGTATAGTGGGTCTTGTTCCGATGCGGGAAAAAATCTTTTTAAAGGGCATCTCGGCGAAAGAGGACTGAGAACCATAAGGCGAGCGCCAAAACGCTAGCACAAACTGCTCCCACAGACACACATGATAAGGGGGTGTGGGGACAACCAGGCCACCACTTTACCAGATATGGGTCCGGACGACCCAAGAGCCCGCCACTAGAACCCAACCCTTAAGAGGCTAAGGTCCAAGGGGCTACCGCAGGAAGTCAGCTTCACCTGTAACCTTAAGGAATACAGAAAGTTACCCGGAATTCCTAGCAAGGACTTTGCCTGCTATTCATTCCTAAATCCCTTTCACCCTTAACTAGCTAACTCGATGGGACGTCAACAGCGGGAATGCCAAATGCAAGACCTGGACCTGGTTCACGCAGTCAAGCAGCAAAGACCTCTTTCTCTTCGGGAGCTTTCGTAACGGCTATAAAGAATGGGTCTTTCCCCTCGTGAAAGG